>NW_028279313.1:300000-561604 GCF_059751315.1 Micrasema longulum
GTCATTCTATTCGAGCTATATTTTAAGGACTATAGGAATGCACATTTTAGAGCATAATTGTATCCAGCTTATCAGTTGGCCAATTATAAACACGCCAAATGACAACATTAATTTTGTCTCATGGGTGTTCCTATTGTGATTCCTACTAAACCCAGCGTGACACACACGGACGTATTTAAAGCTTCCACTCAGGGGGTATTCTAGAACAAATATAGAAAGTAAATATAGCCAATGACAGGTTATAAGCCCTGTGGTTTAAGTGGCCACTCACATAATGATCTAGACTTGTGAGAAAAATACTTTATATTCAAGTAAGTAACCGATTAACGATGGAAGAAATGAAAAATATGGATGTTCAAACATTGGCAAAATGGTGAATGTTACACAGTGTGTAAAGTGGCCACTTAAACCAGCCAATGACAGGTCATAAGCCCTGTAGATGCCTAGACTTCCATATTCCCTTTTCTGAGGTATTCTCCATCCCTGTTGTAATTTGTTAAGATTAATAAACAGTTGTTTTGTGTACCAGGGTTCAATTTTTCCATCTCACGATGATGTCCTCGGAGTAGTGAGTCACCTAGAGCACCTTGTCACCCTTCTGCTTCTGGAGATCCGCCACAATGGGACCGGGGAGGGGCGCAGTGATCTCGGGAGGGGGGGAGTATGCCTGGAACATCTTCTCAGTGAGAACCTTCTAGAAAAACTGTACGAGTGGGGCATAAGGACAGGAAGGTAAGAAATACTTGACTGTTAGGCTAACCTCACATGGGAGCTTACTTCATTGGCTGATAATGGAAGTATTTTGTGTCTCGTGACGGATCTTAAAATGGGTCGATTTTTACAGTCTTCATACAGTGTAAACCCAATGTTTTATCTTTGAACGGCCGATGAAGTAAGCTTCCATGCGCAGCTAACCTTACTTCAAATGAAATAAGAGAATGAAAAAAAATGTGTGTTTTGTAACTTTGTATTTTTTGTTATTGGATTTTGAAAATAAAGAAAAAATAGGAATAACTGTTTCTCAATTGGTAAACTTTTATCAACAATATTCCTTATCCTAATCTTTTGGGATTTTATCAAGATCGACAAATATTTTATTAAAAGATGAGCTGCGAGAACCTTTTTAAGAACATAACATGGTAGGCTGGGCATTTACAAGGCTCGTGACATATCATTGTCTGGTTTAAGTGATTGCTTTACACACTGTGTTATATTTATCGTTTTGCCTATGTTTGAGAGTAAACAGCTGTGGTTTGAATTATTTTTAAAAAATCAAGTACAAATTTAGACCAATTTTTCTTTTGATCAGTCTGTTATTTTGGTTGGCAGAAATATATAAACCGGGTTATGGTCCCGTGGCTAGTGCCATGGACTCACGAATCAAAGTTCTGATATTCCCACCCGGCTCTACCACAACTTGTTTTCCATTTTCTAGTAGTAAGTTACTTACAACTCTTAGAAAATGGTTCTCAAAATTTATGTTTGGGTAAATTATAAGAATGCAAATGTTTCCATTTAAAAATAAAATAAAATATATCTTTTAGCAACAAGCCCGCCAAAGTGCATGTATTTTTTGTACTTAAAGTTTCAAAATAAATAAAAGAAAAGAAAGAAATATGTAAGTTTAGGCATTTTCCGGGCTTATGTCCTTTAAAAAATACTGTAGGTCACTTAGCATACTGTGTAAAATGATCACTTAAATCAGTTTATAGCAGGTTTTTAAGTCCTGTAAATGCCTAGGCTTACGCATATCCGTTTTTTCTTAAAAGTTCCCCGTCATCGGTCAAATAAATTTCCACTTGGGTTAGTAATAAAAATAATATTTTTTTTACTGTATTACCCTCTAAGACTTTATTTTAACTCCATTCAATTTTTAAAACATGCAGAATGTAGCTGATTATAAAAGAGGTTAACTTATAACATTTGCATGTTCTTTGCTTATCAGTATTAAGTGCCAAGTTAATTTATATTTATAGTTTATTTATTTCTGTGTTCTTTTAAACACTATTGTAATACTGTGAAAGTATTTATTTTAGCGTTTTTTGTTTATTTTATTTGGTTAGATGGATGTGTTATCAAAACAGTTACAGATAAAGTGTATATTAATAAGGAATCGGTATCATATTCAATTATTAATAATGCTTTATCTACTTTTTAATATCTACTGGAATCATATATATTAATATTAGTTGTTTGCATTGTCTTATCTACTTAATTCCATAAAACGAATATAATTAACTTTCTTATTTACGAATAACTTTTAACATGATGCGTGCTGTCTAGAAGTCTAGTCTATACTCTGTCAAAACGAAATTTCAACTATCAATTTCTTGTATAATGTCAGTTGGCCCCGTGGTGTAGTGGTCAGCACGTTTGCCTACCACGCAAAAGGTCTCGGGTTTGATTCCCGATATCGTTGACATGAAATATTTATTTATAAAGGTGTTTTTACACAAAAATATTCAATAATCCCCTAGACTGGCCCTGAAGCGTATGACTGATCATCATACCTTTATGTAACAAAAATAATCAAGATACGCTGCGATTGGTGTACCAATGCAGTGCCCTATGCACTATTAGGTGCGGAAAGGGAATGGTGATAATAATGCCAGTGCTCCTAAATAGGTGCGAAACCTGGCACCTCACCAAAACACCAAACTTGTGCTGCCGATGCCTCAGGAGAGCCTTAATCCAAGTTTCCTCTTCACACCTGTGGCTCCCATCATCCCGGCAGGCCGTAGATCTTTCCACTTTATTAGGTAAAACGAAGGATTGACGTGAGAAGAGGCGAGAGTGCTGGCTAGCAATACTGTCTCCTGAAGGCGTCTGGTGATGTCCACACGCTCCATTTAGGGGCGGATGTGGAAAAAGATCGACATATCACTCTGCCTTTGCACACATGATACATTGATAGTGAATATGGGAAACTGAAGAAAGACACAAGTCTTAATGAACAGTTTCGGGAAAGGGGTGGGTGCTTTCATTGCCTGTGCATGTTTAAATAATTACTATAATTAATTTTCAATGCATTTTTCTTATGAGTCACTATGCATAGGCTATACATTGGTGGATTTTTTCTCTATGATTTGGTTATTTTCTTCCATAGTAATAAAGCCTGTACAAGAAAGAAACTTTCAATTAAAAAATCATTAAACCAGCTTGGTAAATACATCGACCTCAATATAAACAATCAATGGTTTTAATTTTTTAATCGTGCATCAATTCATTGGTTTTCATTTTTCTTTTTTAGATATCTGAATGCTGTTCGTTTAGAGCAGATGAAACTATATTCTCTGTTGGTTACTCATGCTGGACAGCAACTACTCTGTGCCGAACCCTTTCTCCGGCCTCTTTTAAAACTTCTCTCCAGTTTTCGATCTGAACTTCCCACTGGAGATGTTGAAGGTACCATTATAGTTAAATTTACGTATCTTCTAAAGAAAACATTTATGCCCTACATAAAATGATGATTTTGTATGTAAAATATATAATATACATTTCTTTTTTTAAATATTAGACTAACCAAATTGTTATTTCGTATAACGTGTCCAATATCATTATTCATGGAATTTGAGTGCAGAAAAAAATGGTTTACAATATTCAAGTTTGTTAGTGAAATTACTTGTGGACGATCATTGCAATTTATTATAAAAATAACAGGCAAGTGAAAGTTAAATCAACAAATTTGGAATAACCAGTGACCGGAAAGATACCAGTCTCGAAGATGTCACGAAAATGATGAAACCAGTCACTGGTTATTCTAAATTTGTGGATTTAAGTATCACTCATCTTTCATTTTTGTAATAAATTTAAATGGTTTTCATATACTCACACTTGGTCTGTTACTTTTCGAAATTCAATAATCTCAATTTCTGCATTTTTTCAGATCTCAAAAATGAACATTTTTTTATTCGGATTAATTTTAATAAATATTTTTTCTTGATTTTGTAAAACTGTACTTACTTAGATTTTTCACATAGATACTTAATTTTTTTATTCATATACATGGCACGCAGTGCCTTTTACCTTACAAAAATAAACGCTAAGAATATAAACTAAACCAAAAAATAAAAAAGTACACATATACATAAATATTATAACACAGCTGTTTCATATAAAAAACATACTTACTGATTATATTTTAAAAAATAAAACCATTATATGTGCCTATCGCTAGCCCAAAGCAACAGTGAAATATCTCTGAAGAACAGGTTCTGCGATAATTGGACTTTGAGGTGTGCGAAGGGTCTGACTGAATTAAATTATTTGAAGTAGAGTATAAATACTAAATTTTCACACAGGCTTATTATCTAACTTCAATATTTTATCATTTGAAAACATTCATTTATTAACATATCTGCATATGTATCCCAAAATCGGATATTTCCGGTTTATCTCACTGTTGCTTCAGGATGGTGATATAAAAATTATAAAGTGTAAAAAAAAGAAATATCATTTTTAATATCATACAAAATAAAATATGTATTTTTGTAAAGTTACAAAATATAACTGTACTTAATAAAAAGAGCAAAAATAATTTTTACATGTTAAAAAATTACAGTCCAATAAAGCATACACAATAATATACAACACTACTCATTCCCGTACTGGATAGTGCAAGTTTTGTTCATATTTTGATAAAAGCAAATCTTATCAGAGTTGATGCATTGTGATTTTATAACATACAGATAACGTACAAGTACATTGCTTTAGGCCTGAATATTAAAGATTTCACTGTGATTTTTTCATGATTTTGAATCTTTTTGAGAACCTAATGGTCCATGATTCAACTCATGATTTCTGATATTATATTTTCTTTGTTTTTTTTAGGTCGTCTCGTTTGCTTGCTCGAGCAACTGTGTGTTGTTTTGATGCAAAACTCTAAATTTGTGGATCTGTTTTTTTACCCCACTGCACATAGTCAAGATAAACAGATGTCATGGTATGTTCAAAATATGTTTATATTTTGATCATATTGATAACTAATCAATCCACGCATGTATTTTTTTTATTAAGAAATTTTAATCAACCTCCGCCTATCATTTCTCACAAAATAAAAATTAAGGATTCTACTCAAAATTCATTTATCTTAATGAATAACCACAAAATTACTGCTTCAAATATAAATTTTATAAAATGATTTCTCCTTAAATTTTACTGGTTTTTATAAACGCGCATCATTTAAATGCTTGAATTGTTGTGTTTTATCCAGTTTTGTACCAGTAACACTTCTTCTATCATACGTACATCGCGAGGGACCTGTCGGCCAGCAAGCAAGAGCTGCTCTTCTTCTCTGCGCCCAAATTTCTGCCAAAAACGAAGCCGTGGCAGAGTTTATCTCCCACCGGTCCAATGTCTGCCCAGTTCTAGCGACAGGTAAAATAGTTGTGAGCTGTACTATTAATTTATTTATGTTACAATTGTAGTCAGCGAAATTAGCCGTGGAGTCCTGGTGCCGGCCCTTATGTAGAGAAGCGATGTATGGAGAGGGATGTGTGGTAAAACTATGTAAAATAGGTGCACAAATGTCGAAATCCGTGCATCGTTTAAGGCTGAGATAAGCATTATCAACAAAATCATGAAAGGTGTTCTACGTTGGTTCGAACATGTAGACCGAATGGACGGCTAAAGATTGACTAAAAAGATTTACGGTGTGAATGTTGATGGATGCAGAAAACGAGGAAGACCAAAAAAGATTTAGTATTACTTAATCCAACAAATACTTGAAGATCGACCTGTCAAAAGTTGGAATACCCAGCGTGCATACATGAGTAGATGTATGAATATAAAAGAAGTGAGGTCTGTATTCAATGACAGAGGGATATGGCGTTCTATCCTCTCTGTTAGTTTGTTATAGTCAACATCACTTCATCTTTCCATTACATAATGTTCGATGTCCCCGTTGAACATATTAAGTTCTCTAAAACTAATGTCATTTCAAGAGAAGTGTACAAGTTTGGATTTTGTCTAAGGGAAGAGACCATCGCAGGAGACTGCTGCGAGACATATCATAAGTATTAAGTGTACTATCCAGATGTTTATTAAAATTTATGTTTATGTAATAATTCTTATTTTTAGTATTTTTTAATAATAAGCATGCCTTAGAGTTAGGGATATGTTTTTTTTTTTTTTGTAATGTGTATCTATATAAATAAATAATAATGACAGACTGTGTGAATCAGGAGGAATAACTCTTCAAATGCATCTTATGACAATTAATAAACATATCCTTACGCATGTGGATACCCACTTGAAATACACATAGGTAAATCAACAACCAACTCCCATAACATGCAAAAGAAGACAGCTACTGAACTGCCCATATGTACAGAAAAATATGCTTATGTGCAGAATTGATTAGCTTGCAAATAGTACTCAGCAAGTGAATTGCCTTATCAATTGCTTTCTGATACATAGTACATCTAAAGATCTCTGCATCCTTTTAAAACAGAAAACTAAATCAGATCACTTGTGATGGAGGCATTTTTTTTAGAAATCACTTAGAGCCGGTTGCACCAAAGAAAATTTAAACTTAAATAATTAGTTGGTTTTTGTCAAAATGGACAAATTTTGTTGCTTGAAAACTTGAGATAGAACAACTCAATTTTACAAAAACGCTACAATTATTTAACTTTAAAACTGATTAACCTTTTGTGGTGCAACTGCTTCTTAATTTAATAGAAAGCATTTCATTCAAAAGCATCAGGTGTTCATAAATAAATGGCAACCCATCTCAGGGCACTAGCATAGAAGGCACTCGTCAATTTAACATTTCTTAGTACATTGTATGTACTTATCTAGAGTTAACTGTATGTCCTATTGATTGCTTGGTCTGACCCTTTGACCCCCATTGAAGGGCCAGGAGAATTTAGTGAATTTAATTTATTGTCTGTTATGCATCACGCACATCTACAGTATGTTGTGAAACTTCTCTGAAATATATGTAAATGAACACATTTCAAATAGACTTACCTATATCATTTACAGTATATTTTGAAAATAATTGCAAATGTGCATTACAGAAATTCACAGATTTTGTAGAGCAAAAAAAAATGTGGTTAAAATGAATACAGGGATTTAAAAAATCAAAATTGTTACTTAATCATAGTGCTGTCAAAATATCATGATAGAAATTTGGAAAAAAATCTTGCAATTTCGGAAATTTATTGTTTTTTTTATAAAACAATCCTGAAATCAATAAAATGTTATCCTCCATAATGCAAATGTATTCCTTCAATTGAAAAATAAACGGTCCATAAAAAATCCAGTGTAATATCTACAGTCCACACAGTACCAGATTTTACTCTACTCATTAAATAAAATTGTAAATAAACAAATAAATAATATTATTGTTTTGTTTCCAGGCCTGAGTGGTTTGTACTGCTCCCTCCCACGGTTTGTAGATGTCACACAACCTGACTGGCACCGATTAACACCCGACGATGTTAATGACATTGACAAACTAGGCATTTTCATGAATTCTTTGGAATTCTGTAATGCAGTTGCACAGGTATGAAAATATCTTCATACATGAATAATCGAATAATTTCTTTTTTTTGTCTGGGGCCTTATGCTGGAAAGACATGACATGTTATCACCCACTCACCAATAGTTATCTCGAGGACCTTGTGAAATTGCTCTTCTTGAAAATCCTTCGACAATTTAACTATAAAAATAATAAAAAGTGGCAACACTTACAAATACGTATTTATCTATGGCTTTCATGTCATTTTTAAACTTCAATTGTATTCCATTATGTGCTTTTTTAGTTATCAAACTTGCTCCTTTGGGTATTTTGTGCATGTTATACTTTTACGACAAAATAAATTGTTTTACTGAGATACAGCAACATTTAAAATCTTTGTTTATTCTATATAACACACATTGACATGTTATACGAAATATGTAATACCTATTTGTGTAATGGATTTAAAACCTTATTATTTATTTAATATACACATTATCTCAAATATATATTTTAACATCAACGAACGATAAAATAATTTTAAAATAGTGTTTTATTTCAGAAGCGATTGGAAATATGTATACATATATTATTCGCACATTTCTCGGTACACCAACATCATAACATTCAGCACTGCCTTAAATTTTATATTATATTAGTTAAATTAAATTTTATATGAAGAAACTTTGACAGCTGAAGGTACGATGTCGCATTCGACTGTCAATGTCGAGTGCTTTGGGGCACTCAAGATAAATTAGACTGGTTTTTGATCGACTTTACTCGCACGGGAGGTTCTAGGATACTGTCACTCGTCAATTTACATAAGTCACATGCAATTCTTAAGAGGAATGGGTTCAGCATAAGGCCCCTGCTAGTTTAGAAGTCAGTGCATTTGCCTCCCATACAGAAGATCTCGGGTTTGATTCTATAATATACATTTTGAAAATGCTGTTTTTCTGGCACCTGAAACGTAAGACTTGTTATCATCTTACCTTCCTGTAATAAATGACCTGCACTGCATTTGGTATACCAATGCAGATTTATACCTCTTGCAATCAGCTTAGAAATAATTTATTTAAATTAAATGTTTGTATAGGTGGCGCATCCATTGATTCAACAGCAGTTACTAGATTTCCTTTATCAAGGTTTCCTATTGCCAGTAATGGGTCCAGCTCTCTTACAGGTAATTAACAATCAAACACTTATGTATTTACTATAAGATAAGAAACTAAATACATATATTTGAATAATAATATAATTAAATTATTTAACAATTTATTTTTCAAAATTTTAAATTTACAGATATTTTTTTTTTGTAAATTACTTTCATATTGTTTTGTGGTGTGTGTTGGAGTGAGAAATATTTCATCTTATTCGCACCAATACAAATCCTCACATCTTCCCAAATTATTGTGAATACAATCCTTTCTCCGCTTTCATCCTACCAACTAATCACCTTATATAGTTCGGGTATTAGAAAATCTTTTACTTTGATAAAATCCACCACAGTATTCCAACTATCGTATTATTTTTATGCACTCTTACCTGATTTGTTTATTCATTTATTAACGCCCAGAGAGCTCTTACAATATTTAGTCAAGAAGTACATAAAGTATCATAGCAATTGACATAAAATAGAATCATAATTATTTCACTGATATATTAATAATTACATAAAAAAGAAAAAGGAAATAAGCAAAGATGAATAGAAATCAAAAAGAGGAGAATTGAGGGGATGGCCATTCAATGGAAAGGATAGCTAATTTAATAGCAGCTGGAGTGGTGTGGAGCAAGTCCAACAGCTCAGCATAATTATTAGCTTTTCTGTGTAACTGTTTGTTGTTGAAAAAAATATATTTAATTTGTTAATATTGTTTGTCTATTTGGATGTATATTTTGTGACACAACCTATATCTGTATTACTGTTTAATTTTTATTGTCATGGTGTGGTTTGGGAACATTTTATTTTATGTGGCTTAGTACTTTTTTTACTCCATTGCTGTAAATAAGCGTTGGCTTGTTATATATAATACAATTTTTTTCGTCTCGGTGTTGGTCTTCCTATCTATATTTTATCAAAGCTTGGATTTTGTTGAATTTCGGGAGGAATTGGCCTATGGACTCTCTTCTGTGTTGGAGTTTAGCATCTTTGTCGGTTTGGGATTAGTGTAAGGCGCAAGCCATCCGTACTAACAGTCCACATGTTCCCGCAACCGACCAGACCAAGCGTGCCATCGCCTCTACGAGAGCCCAATACTTGCAGACTGGCGTGGATGAACAGATAGCCGCTATCGCATACTTCGAGCTCGTCCTGCGCTCGGTTAGTGAACCCGGCCTTCTCAAATCTCTGGTGAGATTCTTACTAGACAACAGCTACGATGGAGCCAACATTTTGGACACCATTGTGCCTCTTATTGACGGAGAAGCAAGGGTGAGTAATTTTAAAATATAAATAAATTAGATTTTGTAATTCCATCCTTAGCAAGAAAACAGCTACTCCCAGAAGTGTATTATTGCTATGGAATCAAAACTGTGTTTACTTTAAAAAAAACATGATTAGGACAAATGATTTTTTCTTGTAATTGATTTATTTATGAATCATTTTATGAAAAATCATAGACCTGTTTTCTTCTCAGGGAGAGCAGTACATCACACTTTGTATATATTTAGATTTTAGTTAACATTAAACTTCCATTGTAGATAATCCATAAATATACAATTTACGTAGGTATGATTGAAATATTCCTTGATGTACTCTTTTTTATGTTTATTGTCTCATATTAATTCACACATGTATGTATTCATTTAAATATTTATAATATTGTTCAGTATTTTACTTTATGCTTTAACTAAATCTTTTGTACACAGCTTTCCATTGTCACTATATCCATGTTTGAAACTCTCGTGGATCTTAATTGCGAGGATCTGATGCTAGAGATGGTGTTGAAATATTTGATCGGAGGTCACCACCTCATGGTTTCACACAGAAGAAAATCCTTGGATTGTGATTTGAACTGCAAAGCAACAAATATGATCCTCAACCTCTCTCCCGAATGTTGTATCACTAAACCTGTGAGCAATTATCCCGGGTCCAGGAGAAACAGTAGCACTGGAAGCAGGAAGCCATCTATATCAAGCATTGATCAAAATATGCATAGCTTGAGTTCGATCGGGGAACAGGGCACCATATATCCATCGCAAAAAAGTGTCAGTCAGTCAGTGTATGCTTATGGGGTGAGTTTTTTTTTTAACAATTGTAATTTTTTTTTATATATTTAAATATAATCTTTAAAAACATAATTGACTTATTTATTTTTATTATTTTTTAAATAAATATTTTTTTTTATAGGATTTATTACTGTAACTATAAACTAGTGTATTTTTTTATTTTAAATAATTCTCTACTTAGTAACATTTATATTTTAGTACATAAAATTTCTCTATAACTGTTATTTTTTTATTTACTGATGTTATTTTTCTTTTTTACTGTTGCATTCCATTTTGGTGTTATTTTTTATTTTACTTTAATTACATTATCGACAAAATTAAGAAAGGTCTTTTGCGATGGTTCGGTCATGTGGAGCGAATGAATGATGAAAGAACGGCTAAAAAGATTTATGATGCGAATGTGTCTGGTTGTAGAAGTCGAGGAAGGCCGAGAAAGACATGGCATGATCAAGTACAACAAATTCTTGAAAGTGGTCATGTGAAAAGTCGGAATAATCGACGTGCGTGCATGAGAAGATGTATGAATGTGAAGGAAGCAAAGGAAGTGTGCCAGGACAGAGTGGTGTGGCGTTCTATCCTCTCTGCCTACCCCTCTGGGGAAATGGCGTGATGGTTAGTTAGTTAGTTAGTTACTTTAATTAAATTCTTTAGTTTAAAGTATTGAATTAATGAATTGAATAACATAATTCTTTTTTTTTATAAACGATTCTTTGAAACCTTAATAAATGAATAAATATATATTCATCAATAATGAAAACATTCTCGATTTTCTAGTATTACATTATACAGTTTTTTTTTTTATTAATTGACCAGTTTCAAGGTTACTAAGTTAGTATAAACCCTGACAATGAGGTAGTTACCTCGAAACCTCGTTGCATATAACTCCGAATTAAAATTTTAATGAATACCTATTTCATAATTTCAATTGTTCTGTTCACGAGTTTTATTAGTAGTTTTATTTAACCCATTTTTTTTTTGCATAGACTTTCGATAAACGTACATTAGGAATAACATATAATTTATTTCCTAAACTACTGTGATAACATACAATTAATCTTGTGACAACTATTTATATAAAATGTATTGATTTTGTTGCAAACTTCAGCTACACACTAATGAGTCTTTGTATGGAAATTACCACGCTTACTTATGTGAAGCACGTCGAAAAATTCAATCCTGCAAAAGCAGTTGCAAATCGTGGAGCTCCAAATACAATGGCCATTCGAATGGACTTGCGAAAATTCCAAACGAAAAAGTTATTCTCTCCGTTGTTAAGGATTTCCAACTCGAGCACTCTAACTTGATTAAAGATGCTTCGTTCACTTTCGAAAATAATGAGAATGATGAAGGTTTGAGCGAGCCTCTTCCCCTTCACAATTTAGCCATAACTCCAACTGCCTACACAAGTAAAGAAGATGACAGTTTGCCATCGATCGGAGAGAGTAGTGGCTATGACAGTTTCAAGTACAAGAGTGAAGACCATCACGGAACACCTGAAGAAGAAAACATCAGTAATGAAGATGGAAAAGACTTTGCAGAAGACTCCTTCTGGAGACAGCCGGAGTCCATCGATCGGTTGTCTTCTCTGACCCATGAAAAAGTCAAGAGCTCTTTGGCAAAATGTGAGAGTGATTCTACTCAAATTGGGGATGTAAATATTGGTAAACATATTTATATTATTTTCATGCTCTAACATTTCTTAATTAGATAATGAGGAATTCCACTGTTTTATAATTTATTTATTTTCTATTAGCGTACTATTTAACTAAGCAAATTTTTTTTTTTTTTTTTGTGCGTTATTTACAGAGATATGATTTTTTAAAGTTACATTTATCAAATACCGCGCCAAATGACTGTAATCAGTGTGTCACTTTTCAGTAGTGACGTCATGAAACGGTTGGCGTTCTTACTTTCACTGACCGCGGTAAGTTGTATTTCTCCAGTCAATAACAAAACTGACAAGAATCTATGGAATATAGCTTTGATTACTTCATTTAGTTGATCGTAATTTGCTAATTTCTATGTTATGGTTGTTTTTACGAACGTTTCGATTTAGAAAAACCTAGAAAGTTGACATAATCCCTGGTTGAAAAAACAGTATAATGAAAATTATACTCTTTTTTTCTATGGTCAAAACGTTCCTTACAAGGTACGGGGACTTTAAAGCGGAAACCGGAAATACTACACGTAGATATAAAGAGTGACGTCATTATTTACTATTTTAAAATGAATACTATTTTTTATTTATTTTTGCGTGCGTTTTTGAGATATTTCATCCTACTCCAAAATTTTTAAATATTCACGTGTACACGAAAACATTTTAAAAATTTAAATCCGGGTTGGGCTGGAATTCCTCATTGCATTTTTGAATTATTTGGATTAAACCCCCCTTAAAAATTTCTCTAATATATTACATGAAGGCAAGATAATCAGTCTTACAATTAGATTCTAGTTTAGTAGTTGAAATGTTGCAATAAAAAAAAAACTTATGTACTCTTGTGAGAAAAAAAAGATACTTATAAAAAGTTCCATTCACAGTTGGTTTATAATATGGTTGTGGTTCCGTGGCTATTGTCCTGGACTCACAGATCAAAGGTCCGAGGTTTGCACCCCCGCTCTATCACAACTTGATTCCTATTTTCTAATAGTAAGTTATTTACAACTCGTTAAAAATGGCTCCCAAAATTGAAATGTTTGGGTAAATCTTTTTCTTTTTCAAAAAAAGTTTCCCCAAGCATAAGAACTGGTTTCTTTTTTTGTTGAGGAGCAAAATATTATACGCTGTAATAAATGTACCTTACTCATTGTAATATATTTAATTGAATATTTATTTTTTTTACAAATCATGAGAACTCAAATGTTTCTTTTAAAAAAACATTATTCCATTCAAAACCTCTGAGTATTTTTATTTTCTTTGGTATATTTAGTTTGGGAAACATTACTTTTTATAAAATATTTGTACCTTTGTAATAAATAAAATTATAAAAATTTACTCTCTGTATCGATTAAAATATATCTTGTGTCTTTTACAGGCCCTCTTTTAACGATTACCATGAATAAATTAGGAAGAATGTTAGAAAACGATGTGTATGTTAATCTCAGGCTAACCGGCCTCATTACAAGACTTGCTGTTTACCCGTTGCCTTTGTTGAGATCCTTCCTACTCTGCCCATGGATTGTTCTACAACCGTCTATAACTTCACTTTATCAAGTAAATATTACGACACTTTCTAATTTAAATAAAATAATGTCTTTTTATCGGTAACAATAACTTATCGTGTTACAGATTCTTGTTTCATTAAAACAAAAGATTGACGAATCCGTCCGGAATGAATCTGACATGTGCCGCCTTGTTGAAGAAGCTCAACAGTTCTTGATTGATCGTGAAATTCGTTTGACTAATGCGAGGAAAAATGCCATTGAGTTAATTGGGTCCAAAAATCAAATTAACGTTGACAGAAATAATTTGACGCCTACACACACTGCACAATATCAAAATTCAGGTATGTACAGTCAATTTAGTGACCTGTGATAATAACCCTATATTAAAGTAATGTAATGATTTGTGCAAGTTTGAACCAAGCTTCTATTATTACGATTAAAATTATAAAATCATTTTCTGTATTTAAAAAAATACAATTGAAGACCTCATTCTAAAAACATTGAATGTCCAAAATTTTTAATTATGATATTATTTGATTTTATTATTCTCTGTCTATGTGTCCGTTCAATCGTTCTTTCCAAATATTTATAAAAAAATATGTAACTCAAATTCACCGTTAAAAATACTATGTTTTTGTAAAAACAGCGGTTGTCCACATCAATTTGTTGGAAAACAAGAATTGAGGACAGTTTTCAAAATATCTACAAAAAAACCAAAATGTGTTTTTTTGCAGAAATCGATTCTTCTATATGAGATCTATCAATTGGTGAAATAAACATTTTGCAAAATGATATACGTGCGAAGTTGTAGCGAGTCAAATTGGATTGGATTGGATTATCATTTAACTGTGTAATAATATGACAATATTTCAGAAATAACATAGCTATGTTATTTATATATGTAGGCATATAAAATAAAACTTTTTTTTTTATATATTTGACGGACTTATGCAGTCCATTCTAACGATGGTAAATACAATTTCTTATAACAAATACAGGCACTAATTAAATAAAATACAACTTAATAAAATTAAAGCTAAGACAAAAAAAAATAAAAATTACTACCTCAAGACAAGATCCGGTCTATCTTAGTGAATTTTTAAAACTATAAAGACTTACACCAAAAAAGTCCAGATCTTGTCTTAGGTTTACAATACGACACAATCGGGACATTGGTACATGCAAGCCATAGTTTGTGCTGTGTTGATCGAGGAACAGCACATTATTATTTCGCAACCGGCGGATCGGAACATTGAATGCCACCTGTTCCAGTAACAATGGTACATCAATTAAGCCATTCAGCAAATTAAACATAAATATGGAGTCAATGTTATATCTACGTTTTTGTAGACTTGAGATTTTTAACATTGACTCCATTTCTCCGTAAGTGTAGTCTCCCCTCTCGAGGCCAATCATCCATGCTACTTTTCTTAGCAAACAATGTTGCGCCGATTCGATATGATTTATCCGGTCTGCGTAGAAGGGAGACCAGATGACGGATGCATATTCTAAAAGAGGGCAAACAAGTGAGCAATATAATGTTTTAACCGTGAACATATTAGTAAAGTCACTAGATGTCCTGCTAACAAAACCCAAGAGTTTTAGTGACTTGTTAATCATAGTATCAATATGTTCAATAAAGGTAAGTTTACAGTCCATGATAAATCCGAGGTCCTTAATAGACTTGTCTACATCTAAATTAATATTTTCTATTTTGTAATCAAAGGAGATAGGAATCATTATTAAATGAACATTTGAACATTTAATAATGATTTCACATAAAAGTAAACTTATATGTTATATTCCTAGCACAAATCAACTTTTGTATACATTCCTATCACAAAATATGTAAATATATTCTAAAGTTTTGATTTTTTTTAAATGAATAGTTCCACTTATTTTTATTATTGATTTCCAGTATACAAGTTATTTTTGTTTTTGTTAAAATCTTAGTAAAATTTTTATCACCAAAAACCTTCTCTTGAAACTTTACCTTTTTGTAGATATTTCGCTTTATAAAATCAATTAGTTTGAAAATAGCAAATTAATGTCCTCATCAATTTGTTTGAAAACAGAAAATATCCCTTCATCAACATTTCTACCACTAAGTAGTGCCACTATCACTCATTGTTCGACAGTTCAAAAGGTGTTCTGGATAGTCTGTTATATATATACATATATGTTTTTTCAGCAGTATTTATTGAATATTTTTACAAATCTTAATATGGAGAGTTCAACTACTGTACAAGTTTCTGAAAACCGCTATTTTTATTTCAACATTTCTTCATAGTTTGTTTACACTAGCGCTAAAAATATATTTATGATTATATTTCATTAAAATATTCAAAATCCATCGTATTCAGTTAAAACACTCTCCTGAAAAAAAATTGGTTTATGATATTTGAGGTTTTTTAAACAAGGTCTTTAATTTTTACCTATGATATAAAAAAAAAGTTTTTTTAAATATTTTTTTATTTGATATTGATTGTATTTTTATATTGCAAAAAATTATTTGTTCTGTAACCATTTCTTTAAAGAATATAGAAAAAATTATCTTTTGTTGACTTTTCTGGTATTTTATTATGCTAAAAAATCTTACAGTAGCAGATCTTGCTCCTGAAATTTGTTTTTCAGTCACCATTTTTATACATTTTTTTGTTACCAGCATTTTTGAAATAAACTAAATACATTCTCATTTTTCATAATGGGAATGAAACAGTGAATTTAAGTTGATAAGACTGAAAAAAAAATTGATGAAAAATTTGCAAAATATTTTGGGTTTGTGTGTCTGTACTAATAGCTTGAAATCAAACACAATTAACACTGTTTTACATTTGTGTAAAAACGTAATTGCATTAGCGTTATTTACTCTGATTGTGCTTCTAATAACTATCGATGCAACATCATTTGATAAACCTGCTCTTGGTCTTTCATGTCATTCCATTTTGTCATTGAGGACATAAATTCACTGTCAATATTTCACTCGGCTATTCTCAATTCTCAAGTTCATAATTGAGGATGCTCCGTATTCATTTTCTAATTCACTAGTTTTATATATATTCCCTGGTATTAAATATGTATACTTATTTATAAGATAAATAATAATTCTGGAAAAAATAACATCACTTTTATCATTATAGATGAATATTTTTTTTTGCCATCTGATCATTCAAGATTTTCCCCATAGTACCAATTATAACATTAATATATTATTATGATCTGTACTATTATATTTATTGTGTATTTCTTTAACCTTAACAGATATAGCTTCTCAGCCAAATAGTGGAACTTGGGAACAACAGTTGAGCACGCAACCTATTTCAATAAATGAGCCATTCAAAAGAAATGAGCCTAAAAGAAAAAGTCTTTCTTCTAGTTTTACCGCCATGTTTACTAGAAAAATCAACTCTGGAGGTAGGACACATTATAAAATACAAAATCCATAACTATTTAATTATTATTTCTTTAAAGAGACAACATTTTAATTAGATTCAAACATTTTGTATCTATTGCAATTGAAGGGCCTTTAACCAAATATTTATGTAAGTATATTCCGGTAGAGCCCATTCATATAATAAATCTGTTAAACATTTTTTTTTATTAAAAGATTATAAATCAAAAAAAAAATATTTCATTACAGTTACTAACATTTTATAGACAGCAGTTACGTATATATTAATCTAAAACATGAGCATTTTTTAATTAATAATCAGCGACTCTCAAAGCTGAAACAAAGTATAGTTTTCTAAGTTTTATTGCTAGAATAATCACATACTATAGAACACTGACAGTAAAATAGGGAAATGTCAGTCCCAAGACAAATGTATTAGTGACGCAGACAATATGTATTTTGAATGATGAATTTTGAAGAATATAATAATGTGACTGAAGTATTTGTGGTTTTATGACCTTATTATCTCCTTAATTTTTTGATCCTAACAATCAGTCTTAATTCCTTTAGCGGCTGCTGGTTTTGCCGCTATATACGAGTTTATTTCTGGCGGTAAATACAAACAATCCTAACTAAGAGTACTGTCCGTTTAGAATTCCCAGTGTTTGCGTACAAGTCAATTTACCAACAGTACCCCTGGCTATTGTTGCATCTAATTGGATTGATTTGCATGCCTGCATGTATCAGAATGAATTGTTTTTTGTTAAAATTCCAAGATAAAGTATAATTTATCTTTCATGTTTTTAAATATGAACTAAGTTATTCTTAAATATGTATGCTTTTGTGATGGATCCAAATAGCGTACTATTAGTTTATTTAAAAAATCCTTTTTATCTGTTTTAATAAATATGTGTCTTTAATTATATTTTGTATTTAGAAAACCCCCGACTTAATTTGTTCGCCTAGCATGTATTATAAAAGTTTTATTAACTAACAACTCTATTTTTGGGTATAAATATTGTATGTATACATATTTTGACGGTGAAGAGACAAAAATAACTAAGCAACATGTAGTCAACTTTACAGAAGAGCCAATTTATTTTTTAATAAATGAAAAACTCATGTTTTACATTTTTATTTAAATTGTGTAGGAATCACGCCAATATAATAGGTATGTACATGTTTTTTTTTTTATTAATTAAAAAAAAACTTTAATTGATTTTTCTGTAAAGTTGGCTGCATGTTGTTTAGTAATTTTTACCTTTCCACCGTTGATATTATTTATCATATACATTTAGATTTGTGTCAAATATTTATAGGCATGCTTTTTTTAGCATACAATTGTAAAGTTATGGGTTGATATTTTGTTTCTTTTTTACTAAATGTAAAAAATAAACACTGTTAACACGGCATTGGCTTAAACTTTGGAATTTTTTCAGGAAGTTCGGTTTCCCCTACAAACAGCGTCTCTCAAATAGAGAACTCGCACACGCCGAGAGGAATCACTAATTCTTTGCCATATAGTTCATTCACTGATGATAATCTTTGGCAGTCGTCAGAACTGAGAAAAGTCATTATAAACGCTCTCATCTTGGACGAGTGGCTTCGGGAACTGGGTGCATTGGCACAAGAACATGTCGTTAGTTCTATCAGCGACCTTGTAATCAACTCGGAGCATCAAGAGACAGCTCAAGCCAGAGTCTTATGATTGTTGCGTGTACAGGTGGAACCATTTTGTGTCATACTTGTGAGAAAGTAGTTTTAATTATATTTTTGTATCACGATTGCGACAAGGCAATATAATGCTTATTAATTTTAGTTTCGAACCATTGCCCATTAATAATTTACATTGTGTTCATCTTGATACCATAATCTCAATCAAATATCCACCCACCACCTGCTCATAATTATCATGTTTGTAACACTATGACTGCTTTCAAATTTAAGTGAAGATATTTATTATATAGTTACTTTTATGGCTTTTTTGTCTTGTTATTTTCTTTCTTGATTTGAAAATTATAAATTAATATTTATTTGATTGAATTAGTTTGAAATGCGAATAGTTTAATTGCAAAATTGTGTATCGATTTTTAAATAACCACATCTGACTGCCGTCAAAATTAGTATGATAAAGAAATATTCATGTGTAAATGTTAGTGCTAGTACAATACAAAGTGCAATTTTTAATCTACGTACTTTTTATCCAAGAGTTTGTGAAATTTTGCTCACTAGAATTATCAAATATTTTATAATTTTTAACAAAATCTTAGCACAATATTTTTCTTTGAGAGTTTCTTTGCCAGATTTTATGATGCTCTTTATAACTAGAAAACTCCAGGGTTATAATAACAATTAGTAATGTTTCATTTTTCGTCTTGTGTATTTTAGAATGTTGAATTCTGATGTGTTTTAATAATTTGTTTGTTTTCACGAGTGTAAATTACAGAATCTAAGGCTCTCGGTATATTTATAAGCTTGTCTTCAGTAAGAAGTGGTGCATATTCCTCAACTTTATGTTATCCATTACTCTAAAACATTTTGTGTTAGTTCAGTTTCAGTCCCCCCCTGATTTATAGGCACACGGTGGACTATTGATTCTGACATACAAATACTGGCAAATTATAAAGCTCGATAATCGAGCGGCGGATTACTGAAAGAGTATTCTATAAAATAACGCACTTCTTAGAAAAATGCCTAGAGAATGTATCTTTGTAAATTATATACATACGTATTTGACAATATTATTTTATCACTTACTTTCTGTCTAATAATCACATTTTTTTAAATAACCTTTTTCTATTTACGTAATATAGTATTACATATACTTGCACTTTTCAAACTTTTAATAGTCAAAACATACCTGTTTACATCATGATGCTTATAGCCAGTTGACCGCAAAAAGTTAAGTTGGAAAAGTTTAAAGTTAAATCATTGTTAGGTTTTTGTCGAAGAGGACAAAATTAAGTGTTTTATCTTACTATGCAACCAATTTCGTGCAAACTTTACTTTTTTTGGTGCAACTGGCCCTGGGTAGTACAAAAATAAATGTCGACTCTGGAAAGGAAAAAGTTACCAAGCGACATGTAGCAACTTTACAGAAGAGCCAATTAGAGTTTATTTTGTTTTTTTTTTAACAAATAAAAAAAAAATCTCATACATAAATATGTGATATTTTGGCGTAATTCCTACATAATTTAAATAAAAATTGATAGTACGAGATTCTTTATAATTTATAAAAAAAAACTTTGGCTCTTCCATAAAATTGCTACATGTAGCTTGGTAACTTTTCCTTTCCAGCATCGATATGTAATATTTTTTAGGTAAACTCCATACATACTCCATTGAAAAGTTTATCTAAAATTAGATTGTGCAAATAAACGTATATTTGTTTAGTGTTCATCGTAATATCATCATTATCATAACACCAAATAATGCATAGGACACTGCATTAGAACAAACACCAAATGCAGCATAGTGTAGATACTATTTCGAATTCTGAATAGTTAATATATTGTTTTTTTATAACACTAAGCAAAGTAACTACTCCAGATATCTCATGACTAAAATACCTGTTTACTTCATTATTTGAAGATTACTATTATCTTAACTATTTAGAAAAATACCTTTAGAATGAACTCCAGCCAAACTAAAATACGTGAAAATAAACAGTGATATTAGATAGGTACTAAATACATAACATATGTATGTGATGTAGTGTATTTTGTTAGACGAGTCAATTTGTAAATCCTTTTTCACTCAGTACTGTTGTATAAACTATCTTCGTATTATTTATTCAAAATTTGTAGTGAGATTAATTTATTAAACGTGTATATGCATAAACTTGTATGATCAGTAACCACAGCATGCCTTTGTTTTAAACAAATCTAATTGATTTATCACCAAAAACATTTTAAAAACGTTAATATTTTAGTCAAAGCCATGGTTAACGAAGATAAGTATGGACCAACCCTTGTGTAAGACTTACCAGTTTTGCACCCATCCATTTAATCAAGAATTTACGCCCTTAACAGTGTAACATGGCTCTATACAGCCAAGTCTCAATGTTTTGTATGAATTATAGTCTCGTATTTTAGTGAATTTTTCATAAAAAACTTGATCACCATTAAAAAAAAAAGTATTCAAGACTAGTGTCTATACATCTAATACATACCTCGACTATTTTTCTTGAGTCTTCTAAAGGGCTCTCGAGTTTAGGACTTTAAGGAAAAGCTTAGATGACGCGTAACAAAACAAATTTCACCTTAGTATTTGCAAATTGAATTGCATGCACAAAAATTATTATTCGGTATTTTTGTGAAACTAAAAAAAAAAAAATATATCTTAAAATTTTAATTTTGTCATTATAAATTGATAAACTGGCTTAATATGCGTTTAGGTACCAAGCCATTGTGGAGCCATGCTCAAATCTAAAAAAACTACGATATTTAAAATATATAATTTTTAAAAAAGGTTGTAAAATTTGGTTGTACAGAACACATTCAAATGAATATTTTCAAGATTTTTGTGCAATGTTTGTATATATGTATTTTGGTTATTATATATAATGCTTTATCTCTTACCCAGTTATTGTTTTAAGAATTTATTTTATATACATAATGATGCTTTAATCCATTTCTTTTCATCCAGTGATGTCTTCAATTTTAAAAATTAATAAAACAGTGTTGGTGACCTTATACATATAATCCTGTTAATTTTTTTTTGTTTTGATTTGTATAGAATGTTTGATTTTAGTGTCTTTTAAATTTGAGATATTTATTTTGTTTTTATTCAAATATATAAAGTAAATGTATATTTTATAAAATAAATAAACATATAAATATATCACTGGTATTATTTATTTTAATTTATATCCATAACCACTCAAATGCCAAACTAGCAGGTCACAAAATGTACTCCAACTGCTGAAAATTTTGCCTGAGTGCACTGATTTTTAAGCCTTTTTTTGCGGTCATGATTTCTAAGTGAAAACAGAACAAAATCTTTTTAATAACATCGAATATAAAACATTCTTAGTGATAACTCAAATTTTGTACTCTGTCTTAGAAAAAACTAATAAAACGAAGACTGCATCACAAAACTATGATTTTTTTTCAATAAAAACCAATACCGGATATACAGGCTATCAAAAAAGTAGCAAAACAGTAACGGTATTTAAACAAATATTTGATAAATTGAGCACCTTCTGTAAGTACATAAATGGGTGTTTCCATTAGCATAACACACTTCTGGTCAAACAATATCGAGAAGTCGCAGCAAAATATCTGTACGAGGTTTTCCCAGAGCATGAATTATGTCATACCCAAAACCCGTACGACTTTTGCTCAGAGACATCTCTCATTTATCGCACCGAGAGTGTTCAATATTTTGGAAGAACGTATTAAGCTCTCAAGGACAAAATTTTTTTTAAGAAAGGAGTTAAGGACTGGATTTTCCTTAGTGGGAGGGATTTGAGTAGGAAACTCCTTGATGATTTTCCAAATGCTTGAGTTTACTGTTTACCATATTGATGTGCCGTATATACGTTTTTTTTAAATATTTTTTATGTTTCTTACCCGATATTTGTGGTGATGTACTCATGTGTCTGTGTCATATAATTGCTCGTCCCATCTCAACACAGGACTTTTAGTCCATGGAGTTGGGACTTATTGTCTCAAATAATGTACAATAAACTTATGTATGTAAATAAATAACTATAAGACAATAATAGTGATCTGTTGTGATTTATCTCATTATTTTTTTTATTTGTTGACATGAACTGATAAGTTATAACATTATAATAACCCCATATATCATGGCAGACAAAAAGAAAAAAACGTGTGCATAGATTGAAAGAGAGATCGATCTGGAAAAGACAATCAAGTTGATTCGGTATTAAAATTTTTATTCAGCAATTTTTGTGAATATACTTTTTTTATCCTCTGCTTAATTTTAATGTAGTCAAAAGTTACAGGTCCCATAGTGATTACAATAAGCAGATTCAACTATATAATATATTGAAATAAATAAAACTCGTATCCAATAAATACACATTTAATTTTACAAAAGCATAAATCATGTCACCAAATTAACAGTTATCTTAGGTGTTAATATAAAAATATACTCTTTAGTTAACTTACACTAGTTTATTATTGATCAGGAATGTTCAAGTCATACCTAGAACTTTCAGTTGAATATTATGCATCATTTAAAAACTATCCTTATTGTGTTTTTATAAATATCACAATGAAATATAATGTAGAATATTTTAATAACCAACTACCGTGTAATTTAAATTTATTCTAAATATATAGGAATTTGGTAATATATTCTGAACATAAAAGTAGTCAAGTAAAACAGTTTGAATAGAAGTACCTATGGTTTTTTATTAAAAATAATTCCATTATGACCCCTTTTAGAAATAATTGTTTTTCCTTTTAGTAGAATTCATTTGATATTTGGGATAGATTGTAGGATTTTTATGCATCTTTTCATTCTTAAGGGGACATCTTAATATGTATTTTAATTGAAGTTTAAACAAAATATTCAATTAGTATTAATTTTATCATGGGATCTCAAATGGTGTCTCATTAAGAAATGTTGATAAAATAAATGATAATAAAAATTAAACCTGCTTACAAACTAAAATAAAATGTATGTATCTTAAAAACACATTGATAATAATATATTATGCATTAGTTTTACTTTCAATGATTTAATACTTTTTCCACATACTTAAAATTAGAAAAATATTTTTTATGTTAAAAATAGTAATTATAGACGAACATCCACAATTTGAGATTCATCTTTGTAATTAGAAACAAAAGTAGTCATTTTAAAAATAGTAAAATTAATTTATGCTTAGAAAGTTTGGTAGCAGTGATGAATGTTCAGCAAATGAATTAAGAAATGGGTAGTATAAACAGGAAAAATATATTTTATTGAAATTAGTGTGGCAATTTTTTTTTTTAATGTTTACCCTAAACAACTTTCGCCGTACCGCAAAACCGTCCAATTTTGCCCTGGATGGATATTTTGCCCAAACAGTCTAATCTATGATCAACCTTTAAAAAAACATATTTCCATTTGATTTCGGTAAATTTGGTACCAAAATTGGACAGTTTCGCGGTACTTTTAGTCATTACATCTTTACTTTTCATTCTAAAACCATCCCTGTATCATTAACATAATGGAAGATATTTAATACTAGATACTTAAGTGAAAGTTTAGTTATTTTGTTGAATTTCATTTTTATAAAATTGATTTTTTTTTTCTTTCATAAATTCCAAATATATACAACAAAAGTTATTAAATATTTATATACTTATGAATGTGTAAATTAATCTACACTCATAATAATTAGTACATAGTAAAATGTAATAAAATACTACTTGTAAATGATTGATTAATAAGGTGCTAAAATATAGATAACGTGTAGATATTACCTACTATAAAGTTAAAATCAGAAATCATTTTATTTACGGAGCTACTAAATATTTTACACTGTTAATAGTTGTATTGTATCTTAATTAAGTAAAATCAAATTACAAAACAAGATTTATCATTAAAAATATATCATTTATCTACCCGTTTCTCTCTACGTAATTTATCACAGATTGCATGGTTGTAATTTGTGAAATTCAGTAAAATTTTACTACAATAACAACACAGTTATAATCCACTACCCCCTTGTCCAGTAATAGTTGCAAATGCCTGATCACTTGTGTTAAAAAAATTAGGTGTTTTTCCTTCTCTAACTATTCTTAATGCCTGAAGCACCCTTGCTGTATCTAATTCTTTTTCCGAAGCTTTTTCATTATCCAGGAAGATATCAGACATTCTGACATCGAACTGTTCGATAACTTTAACTCGGTAATCAACTACAGATGCTACCGGATTAGCGGTCAGTCTGAGACTTTCCAAGCATGGAAGTTTGCAAATATTCTGTACTTCCTCCACATCGGATATAATGTTGCAGCTTAAATCAAGATTTTCTAAAGAATATAATTTGCTGAATCCGGCGAGAGAAGAAATTTGATTCTGCGATAAATTAATGTAGTTTATTTTTCCGATTTTGGAATGCCAGTCCTGACATGATGTGAAGAGATTTTCACTCAAGTTCAGGTGGGAAAGGTGGGGTAAACTCGACAAGTTACTTATTTCACTGATCTTATTTTTGTTTAATATCAATTTCTGCAATTTAGGAAGTAATTTGATGCTCTTGTCTATTTCAGAAATGTTGTTGGTGCTGAGGTTCATTTCCACCAGTGCCTTCCAGTTCTGTAAAATAATAGAAAGATGAATATAATTTGAAATATTTTAATACCAAATAACCATAGATTTCTGATACTGTGATATAAGCTGAAAAATCTGCAAAAATTATCAATAACACATATTATGTATGTCATAAGACATAAATTTAAATGTTTTATCTATTTTATGTAAAACAAACCTGATTAAAATATGTGATGTGGATTCAGTATACTATTTATTTGCCTTTTTGCCTAATCCACTACACAGCATCAAAACCAAAGATTTTTTTTTTAATTTTCTTTTTATGATAATCTACAGTGTAGTCCATTTCACATTTATAAAGAAGTAAAACAATAACTCACCAGTTGATTAGAATTATTTTCAATATTCTTATGTATAATATCACAAAGAACTATATCACTTATTTTTTTACTATTTGTCTTGTGTACTCTTAGAACTTTTACGGTATCTCTAAGGCTACCTGCAAAAAAAAAATTAGTTATTAAAAATTATACTTAAAATACCAAGTTTGCATTTGTAATTTAATGAACAAAATAAAACAATATTGATTTTCGTCGGAGAAATCACAGCGAAATAAACATATTTTGAAGAAGAAAATAACAGTCTAGACCAGACGTGGCCAACTTTTACAGCGGCCGGGATAAATTTTCAAAAAGAGATTTCCCGCCAGACTGCACAACCAATTTTCGTCATTATTTAAAGCAAACAAGTTTTTTTTTAAAGTAAATAAAACAAAACTGCAAATCAAACATATCTACTAAATGTAAATTACAATTTGAAAAACAAAAGAAATTGATGAGAAGTTGACTTTGTTTTGCAGAGCTAAGATCGTCAATGTTAATTTCCACTGGAATTGATAAAATAATAGAAAAGTCGTTGAAAAACATTGAAAGAGGTTTCGTAGAGACTAAAATATGAACTTAAAAGCTCGATTTTTAAAATTATTCTCAATATAATTTTTGAATGTGCTCCTCACGTCTAGTTTGACGAGCCAGGCTTATTTTTGAGAAATATTTTTTTCTTTTCTAAACACGTACTTCAGCTACCGGATTCATTTTGTTGGTTTTAGATAATCTAAAAGTAAAATTGTTTGTTCATAATAATTATGATCCAGCTCCGAGAGCCACAAGTTGATACCCGGTGAGCCGTATGCGACCCACGGGCCTGCGCTAGCCACCCGTGGTCTAGACATTTATAGAGCTTATAAAATTTTATTGGCTGATATGGTGTAACGTGTAACATTCACCACTCTTGTTATTGAATATCCATATTTGCTTTCTAATCTTTGGGACTTTACAACACAACACTATATGTTTCTTTTTTCTTCTAATTTTTGCGGACATGTGAACATCGTCAGACGCCTCCAGGATACCCTATTGCTAGCCATCACTCTTGCCTCCTCCCACGTCCCTTAGTTCTGCCGAATAAAGTCGAAAGATCATCATCAACTATCTTCCACGATGGAGCCTGCAAGTGTGAAGAAGGGGCAACTTGGGTTGAGGCATTTGACAGGTTCACCGCCGCACCCTCAACATATATTTATATTAAGTAAAATATGAAAATAACAAACCTGTACTTGTTATATTCTGCAGTGGGAATTTCAAAATCAGTAATTCAGTGAGAGATTTGAACGGAGATAGATCAAATGTGAGTTTATTTGGAATGATATTACTTGTTCCAACAAAGTTGTCGTTTCCTTCGATATGCAAAGTTTTTAACTGGGAGCAGAAGTCGAGCACGTGGCTGAAATCAAATTTACTGTCTACGAGCTCAAAGGAAGAACAAGGTTGCTTCAGTCGTTCACTGATCGCGTACAGCTGAAAAACATAAGAGTATAAAAATAAAAATACTGAGTTTTAACCGTTTAACTAATTCTATCAATTTTGGAATGCTTTTGGGAAAGAAAATTACTGTCAGCAGAAATAAGTTTTGTTAGAGGAGACATCCTAATGCAAATGTTCATGTTACACAGTACCATGCGCAAGATATTCTTGTGACAGCTAAAGAGTTAAGAATATATACCTAAGGGTCAGTTACACCAAAAAAGTTTCAAGGTGTTCTCCTGACTTGCTTGAGATCCCAGGTTCAATTCCAGGCTAGGTCCACAAGAAATATTTATTTTGAAAAAGGTGGTTTCTCACCGCAATATTTCTTAGTACCAGAAGTAAGTACTGATCACCTTACTTACCTTAAAAAATGATCGAGATACACTGCATTTTTGGTTTTGATGTAAAGCCTTATGCACCATTTGGTACATAAAACCAACGATGATAATATGACACTGTTTTTGTGTGATTTTTCCAACTTCTCTATTTAATTTATTATTAATTCAAGATAATAATGATAACCATAAACACAAACATGCTTATCTAATAAGCTTGTGGTTATTTGGGTAGACTGATTGTAACGAATAATTTTAAAATAATTTTCAGAGAATCTAGGCTGATTTAAATTGACTATAATGAGGAAGTTCAGTGCCTTTTTTTATTTTTTATTTATTAATAGACTATTAAACTAAGCCAATTTTTTCTATTTTTAATTATTGTATTTCGTATTATCAGTTTTGTACTTCTGGAATAACTCCACGTGTGACATCCGAGGTTTTTCTGTCAGTTCTTCAGATTGGTTCATTTACGGTAAGAAAACCGGCCATCCATCACAGCTCTCATATCATTGGTTGGATTATATGAACCAATGACGTCGTTCAAAGTAGAGCGTTTTTTTTTTTTTCGTACATTTTCAAGAAACTTTGCCATTCAATTTAATGCTCTAATTTTTATCATGTGCAAGAAAACATTTTTAGTATTCAATTTCCCGTAGGACTGAAATTCCTCATTATAGAAAAAATATATAAATGAACCAAAGCCTGACAGTTGTATTTAGAGATGTGCTGACACCGTAATGAGAAAGTTCAGTGCCACGGGAAATTGTATATAAAAAATGTTATCTTACGCACATTAAAAATTAGAGCATTAAATTGTACAGTGAAGTTTCTTGAAAATGTATGAAAAAAAATATTCTAATAAAAATAACCACTTTGAACGACATCACTAGTTCTTCCGAATTAACCGATGATAGTGTTTTGATAGATTTCCAGTTTACAGGAAGCCAACTGACTAATCAGCAGAACTTGTGACATCATTTGTGGAGTAATTTAAAAACTTTAAAAATCATAGCACTGATAATACGATACAAAAATGATTAATATTTTTAATTTTTGGTTCGTCATTGAACCCACAGAATATTGATTTTTGTACCGCATGTGAAAATATTGGATGGTTTGTACAAGTTATGCGTATTTACGGGGTATCCAAAATTAAAAACATTTTTATATCAATTTTGAAACAAAATAAAACAGCTAAAGTTTAGTTGTTGAATAAAATTATACCAAAAGATTAAAAAAATATATTAAGTATTAAAACAAAACTGTTTACATCATTACCAACAATTAAATTAATTTGTTCAAAATTGTAATTCAGTAATTATTTATACTTCACAGCCGCCTAATTGTCAGGGCATCATTCTTATAAAAATCGTAAAATAATTTACTTTGTCATTATTGAGTTAATTTACGGATAGAAATAAGTTATTACTACATCAATTCATTATAATCACTTATGCATAACATATTTTATTGTGTCAACCAATACAATCTCAATTACCTATATAGATAAGTTTGCAGATAATAATTTTAAAACAACATAAAGATAATAAAATGCAAGAGGATAGTGATACCACATACAAAAAAAAAACAAAGTGTAAACCTCGAGTGGAGTAAATGTGTATTGGTTGGATTTTTCCAGTAATCTATCACCATCAGTGAAAAGTTTCATTGCCAAACTTTGTAAAAGAAATACTATGTCAAACTCTTGAAAATTAAGAAATCTGGCAAACTCTCTGGGCATCGTCAGCTGCAAATAATTAAACACGTTTTTCAAATACGCATCCAATCGTACTCTCCTCTGTTCGACGAACTTGGGACATTTATTTCGAATTGCTTTCTTCGGAGGCAGCAAATCCTTAGCAACACCATGATCAGTCACTAATTTGGAGTGCAATTCATCGAAATCTTTATATCTATGTAACACCGTCCAAGAGACATGATTTATTTTAACTCTAATTTTATAGAGCGTGACATTTTCAACTTCTTCGACGTCATAAACATCCACATTGGCATTATCTTTATGCTGAGTGAAACAAGACATTTTTTATATATAATATTATATTATATATAATATATGTTTTCACTTATAAGACACATACAAAACTATTTGATTGCATAACTTAAAACTTAAAACAAAACTACAAAAAAATAAACCCCAAGAGTGATCACAAAAACGTCATCGCGCGTAATTGTAATTATGTAGTCAGGCAGTTTTCAGCCAATACAAGACTTTCTAGTCATTCTTCCGATGTCGCACAAGCCACTTGCTAGTAAATCAATACAGTTTGTGGCGCAACTGTCGGCGGCGTGTGCCCAGCCACGCCGTGCCGGCCGGCGTCCTTCTAGACGAACCGCCAATTTATCCGTTTCCATTCGAAATCGCTGTCACACTGCTCTCTGTGTTTTTACACTTTTTTCTTCGAAATGCCGAGTTGTTGCGTACCGAATTGTAATTCTACGAAAAAACTACATCGTTTTCCGAAACGATATCCACATTTATTTAAAGAATGGATCAATCGTGTTCAAAGTCCCAAATTTATGAATTTATCAGATGACGAAATTAATCGACTTTGTTTTGTGTGCATTAAACACTTCAACGCATTCAACTTTAGCCAATACAATGACATCCAGCTTTTATTGTGCTCTGTGCCTACCATTGGATTGCCAGGTAAATTGCATGATATTTCATACATAATTATTTCAAGAATTTGTCTCATGTTACACGTTTATTTGTCCTGTTTGTCTGCCCTGCAAATTTTTATTGACAATCTTTACAACTCATAGGGAAAGCATACTTTTATTAATCTGGACCCATTTTACAATGAAAGTTATTAGTATTTCTGCAAGAAAAATATATGTACGACTCAGGTTGGCTTTCCACTGTAATTGCACCTTGTTTATCTGTCTTGTGTCTATACAATTGCAAGTCTGCTTTTGGAATGTGGTGTTTGTGATTTGTCTTACAGTTGGTTAATCGGGTTATTATGTATCTACAAAGTTGGCGTAGTGCCTTTTCCTGCAACTTCCGACATTTTTATTTGGTCATTATTTACAAACAATTACCAGGGTGGCATGGTGTGTATACAATTTTAGGGATGTGCTTTTGCAATGTGGTGTTGGTAATTTGTATTATTTTTACAGGGTTTAACAAGTCACCATCCAAAGAAAATAGTTTTCATTATTTACTTGGTGAACAGAGTTCGGGTATGTATTTCTATAATTTTCACATTTCCTTACACCCCTTCTTTCAGACATGTACAATCTCATTTATTATATTGTCGTTATGGTCGTGGCATGGTGTGTTTTCAATTGTAAGGATGTGCTTTCGCAATGTGGTGTTGGTAATTTGTATTTATTTTATAGGATTTAACAAGTCACCATCCAACGAAAATAGTTCTCATTATTTACTCGGTGAACCGAGTTCGGATAAGTATTTTCTATAATTTTCACATTTCCTTACACCCCTTCTTTCAGACTTATGTACTATCTCAGTTATTATATTGTCGTTAATGCTTTCTACACGTAACCATCTCAGCTTATTCTTTTCTATTCGTTCAAGCCTTACTCGATCTTTCAAGGTTTTTCCTGAAGTTCTTGCATTATGTTATCTGGTATGATGTTCATTTTATTTTTATTGTGAATTACAGTAGGCATAGCTGTTACTGAAGAACACCCCTGTGCACTCCCGGAAGGCGTTGCCAGTTGCAGTGGTACGACTTTCATCCAACCTATTTCTGGTTTGTGGTAATATTTTTTTTATTTTTGTAATAAAAATTTACAAACATACATATTTATATATAAGAGAAAGAGAAACATCTTTGTTTCTTTGTTAAAAAGAAAAAAATAATAAACAATACAAATAAATTCAGGAGAGTTCAGCGTGTGTAAGAGTTAATGGGAGATTTACATCTTGGTTTGCGATCTCAAAAGGCGTGAAACAGGGATGTGTAATGTCACTATGGTTGTTTAATCTTTACATTTTTCTATTAATTTTATACATTTTCTGCAAATTGAGAAATGCCGTTTTTGTGATCGACCAAGACTACATCGTCTGAGCGTGGGCCGTTCCTTTTTTAATTATTAAAAAGTTTATAGCACATATATATCGTATGACATGACCATGAAAGTGACCCTCTCAGTTGAAACAAATTTCTGACCCATAATTTTCTCCAGCAAATCGGCATATTAAAGCTGTTTGTGTTTTCAAAGAACTTAAAATGTATACATACAGTTACTTGTCCGACTCATTGACACATTGTCACATATTACTAATTAATAATGTTTTTAGATATCAACGCTGATGACATATCAGGCCCACTGCATATTTCTGGTCCGAGTGCACCTCAGCAGAGTACACCAAAAAGTTAGTATCAAATGACATGTATTCAATAATGCATTTTCTCTTGGTTCTTGGACAGAGAGATTTCGTTCTACATAATATCCACAGATACTTTGTTTCTATCATGTTCATGCAGTTTATGAATAATGCTAACGGATGTTTCCATGAAAATGCGACATAAATTTTTCGTCATTAAAACTTCATGAGGTGTTAAAAAACATCAAGTGGTTAAGACGCTTGAATTACGTACGGAAGGTTCCGGGTTCGATTCCCGGAGAGAACACAAAATTATAATATGATTTTTCTGTAATTGATCACTGTAATGGGCCCTCTTGTCCTGCTGTGGTGCAATTTTTATATTATTTATTATCGGGAATCAAAAAAATTACCTAATTGAATTATTGTTTTTATGAAATTTTTCCTTAATCGTTGTTCAATGTACAGTGATATACAGAATACAGATGCTTTAGTGTGCAATTTGTACAATCTTTGGGAGTCGTCGTCTTCACAATATATATAATGTTATCCTGAGTTCCTATCTGACCTCTCCAAAATCAGCGTCCCATTCCCTATTACTATTTAAACTCTTTTGTTCCCACCCAATAATAATATATTAAAAAATTTATGTAAATATGTAGCTATAAATGGTATTAAGTTGTAAATAAGTTTTATATTATGTAAAATGTATGTAATATTAAATACTAACATGCTAACTTGTATGTATAGTACTAACACATGTGTAAATATTTAAATAAGTTAATCTCAAACTTGACACTGGCTAGAACACCTCAGTTAGGAGTGAAAAAAGCCAATAAAAAACTAAAGAAGATATACAGAATAAATATTTTTTTACATTATATAGATAAAACACATTGAAAAAGACTCAATTATGACGTTAGTATCCGTTGAATTACCCTAATACTACTCAAATTTATTAAAGATATAAAATACAATGAACTTCAACCAAGAACTTTCATTAACAAACTTGGAAGTGAAATTTTATATTGTAAATAGAACCAACTGCTAGTATTTCTTTTTGCTTATTTCCAAACAGCATCCCTTTACATTTTATCATTCTTTGCAATAATAGTTAGGCATTCATTATATTATGATGTTGGGACCCTTAATGCATCATTATGAAATATTATATTACAGGACGAAAATATGACCACATCTTGAAGGATGTAAATGAAACCCAATCTCAAAATTTAACACCCAGGAAAAGGAAGCTTTACAAGAAATGTTTGCAGTTTAAAAAGGCTAGAAGAAACATGGAGATGAAGATTAGAAAGATGGAACTCAAATTAAACAAAGAGCGCCATGTATCCTTTAAAAATAAATTAAATAAAATCACATACCGTTTTTTTAAGTCTCAATTGAGGCTTCAGAAACGGACAAAACAGGGCCGTAGATATACAACTAACGATAAGGTTTTTGCATTGTCATTAATGAAGCAGGGCTATAAAAGTTATAAATATATTTCAAGCATATTTTCCTTACCATCCAGAAAAACATTGATGACAATGCTAAATAAAATCCCATTTAATCCTGGTACCAATTTGCATATATTTAAACATTTGGAAGAGGTCGCCCAAAATCTTTCTGCTAAAGCTCGAATATGCTCTTTGATGTTTGACGAGATGTCAATTAGTCAGAATTTAATGTACAAAAAACATAAAGATTTTATTGATGGATTCCAAGACTTGGGTGAAGGAAAACGTACTCCAGCTTTTGCTGATCACGTTTGTGTTTTTATGCTACAGGGTTTATATAATAAATGGAAACAACCATTAGCATTTGTTTTTACAGGAGGACCCATTAAATCTTCAGATTTGGTTGTTATCTTAAAATCAATAATCTCAAATATCTTTCGTAGCAATTTGGAATTAGTTTCAATAATTTGTGACCAAGGTAGCTCAAATGTTGGTGCAATAAATATCCTGAAACAGGAAACCCGTGAATTGTACCTTCGGGGTGGTACTGAATGTAGAGTTCACGGGTTTGAAATTGAAGGCCATGAAATTGTACAAATGTTTGATGTGCCACATCTTTTGAAGGGATTTAGAAATAATATGCTAGTAAAAGATGTACATTTTGTTCAAAATTCTGTATCAAAAATAGCAAAGTGGTCCCATATTGTACAATCATACACATACGATCAAGCAAGAGGGGAAGACTTTTTCCAAATGCACAAATTAACCGATAGTCATATTTTCCCCGACAAACTAAGAAAAATGAAGGTCAAGGTTGCTGCTCAGGTATTCAGCAGGACAGTAGGAACTACCATGAAATCTTTGGCAGATACTGTGGATGATATTGACAATGGGGCATCACAGACTGCTGATCTTATCTTATTTATAAATAAACTTTTCGACAGTTTAAATGGCAGTTCTCTCAATGCTAATAGTATTATTTGTAAATACCGTTGTGGAGTCAGATTAACATCTCCCCACTGGAAATTTTGGCAGAAAGCTATTTCCATCTTAAAATCAGTAAAATTTGTAGATTTCAAAAACCAAAAAATATCAGTACCACCTACAGTGCTTAACTGGATTACAACTTTGGAAGCAATATCATATTTGAGTAATAAATTACTTACATGTTATAAATTTACTTTTGTGCTTCCACGTAACCTTAACCAAGACCCCATTGAAAACTTTTTTGGCATGGTAAGAAGTCAGGGTGCACGTAACATAAACCCCTCTAGTTCAAATTTTATAGATGCTTTTAAGTCGCTTCTCATATCAAACTTATCTCATACTCACTCCATTGGAGCAAATTGTGAAAATGATGACGGTGAAATTTTAGATTCATTAAAACTTTTTTTAACATCGGACATCAAAGTACAGGAACAATTTCATGTTGATGATCACTCCTTACCAACAAGTTCTTCAAGACAGAAAAGTAGTCAATATGTTGCGGTTTGTAAATATATAGCTGGTTATGTGGCAAAACGGGCTTTATCTAAATTTGGATCTTGTTGTGAATGTAGACTGGATCTTAAATCTGAAACACAGTTACCGGGGCATAGTTTAATAACTTCTAGGGCATGTGGTCCAAATACTTTAATCCACCCAACAATCAAAATCTATAAAGTTTTTAATACCATTGTCAATCACTGCAAAAATAATTTACCGACTATTTGCCATAAGTTTCATGTTATGTCGAGTTTGAAGGAAATAGTACTATCTAAATTAAATTCAGCATGTTTATCTTGTCCAGCACATAGAGGCCACCTTTTTGATTTTATTGTTAACTTAGTATTGCAATTATATATTTTTTCTTGGTGTAAACAAATTAACTTTCTATTAACTGGGCGAAAAAAATTAGAGTCTTGCATTGTTGATCCTCTCAAATTACAAGCTAGAAAGTGTTATAATAAAAGACTTAAGAATAAGAAGCGCAGACAATAGAGTAGATACATGCATACCCTTTTCTTCTTACCTACCATATTAGCACTTCATTTCATTACTTAATAAGCTTATAAGTGCTTCCTTCCTGCTTTATTCCTAAGCAGCAGCCTAGAAATGTCAATGTGAAATAAAATAAATTATCCACCATTAATAATGTTCTTTTGTTTCAGAATGGTGATTGTTGATGCCATGGATCTTAATGTGCAGGAAGAAAATATTTTTCATCCAGGAATAGAAGGGATCCAATACTGATCACAATGCTGCACAATTTTTAAATAATACTCAATTGTTATTTTTGATAATCCAATATTAGCATATTAGCACTTCATTTTATTCTTTAGTAACCTTATAAATGCTTCCTTCCTGTTTTATTCCTAAGCAGCAGCCTAGAAATGTCAATGTGAAATAAAATAAATTATCCACCATTAATAATATTCTTTTGTTTCAGAATGGTGATTGTTGATGCCATGGCTCTTAATCTGCACGAAGAAAATATTTTTCATCCAGGAATAGCAGGGATCCAATGCTGATCACAATGCTGCACAATTTTTAAATAATACTCAATTGTTATTTTTGATAATCCAATATTAGCATATTAGCACTTCATTTTATTCTTTAGTAACCTTATAAATGCTTCCTTCCTGTTTTATTCCTAAGCAGCAGCCTAGAAATGTCAATGTGAAATAAAATAAATTATCCACCATTAATAATATTCTTTTGTTTCAGAATGGTGATTGTTGATGCCATGTCTCTTAATCTTCACGAAGAAAATATTTTTCATCCAGGAATAGCAGGGATCCAATGCTGATCACAATGCTGCACAATTTTGTTATTTTTGATAATCCAATATACTAACCACACATGTATATAATATTATTTTACGAGTGTCAGTTTTCTTTCTCGATTCTTTCTAATAGAATCGAGGGATTTATTTTAACAGTAAAATAAAACTATTAAAAATGTTTTTTTAAATTTTTATTTATGTATTCCTATTCCATAATAAATTTAATGTGCAATATCAATATAAAATTGTTTTTTTAAATACAGGACAGAAAAATTAAATTGCGTGCTAATACTTGTATTTAATTAAGCAATTTTGTATTGATATTGTACAATAAATATCAATATACGATGCAACGCAGTGATTTGAATTTTCGCGCCATCGTCAAAGCTTCTTGTATGCCACACTAAACAGCGCTGCGATCGACGCCCAAAGTGCTTAGATATAGTACCATAGTTTCCTATCTAAAGATATCTGTAATCTGTGTATGTAGTACAAAATAAAAACTCATCCGCACTTGGCTGTCATACTCATGCTGTCAAACTGATTAAACTTAACGGATTAAAAATACAAGTAGTTCTTGCTTATTTCAATTTAAATTTCGGGGTTAGCTGTACAATCCAAATATTTGAACCAAGTTTTTCAATGTATTTTCAATCATTTTTTTTAAATGAAATAATCGAGTTCTTATTATATACCTAAATACATCAATTTTCCGAACATTTCCCCGGAGTCATATGTAACTTGTGACAGAAAATGGGAATCGAGTTGCTATAGAGTATAATTTGAGCCTCGTACTTTTGTTCCGTTGGTCCACAACACTACCATGAGACCACAACTTGGTTGCACAATTTTCTAACTTTTTTCAATTGTTTCAGATGTTTCTTGCCGGTCCTAAATGAAAGCCTTACGGTACATTGACTAATCAAAATATTTTTTTATTATTGATTGCATGTAAGCCCATAATTTGAAAGATTAGATGGATCTCATTTTTTTAGAATTGCAAATTTAAAAAAGTTTTTTTTGTATTTGAAGAAAACTTCCAGATTTAAGAAAAATCTGATATAAAATAAAAAACTTATATAAAAGGAAAACAACTGGTTGCTTACTTCTGCTGGGGAGAAGCAAGGGGGGGCATGGCCGCGCTGTTAGCGGTGTATCGAAATCCCCCTTCTTCCCTCCCCGTTTCACCCATACCGAAGTAAACAACCATTTGTTTTATTTATTTTTATTTATTCGTTCTAAAAATTTATTTTAATGTGCCAATATGTCATCTTTCCCAGACTGATCATCGTGGTTTCGGATTTGAGAGGGTTTAAAGAACACCTTGTATAAGTTGAAATTAAAAAAAAGTAAACCGTATTCTTTATTATGCACGAAACGAATTATTAGAAAATTTAGGATTAAAAAAAAGTATTTTTTTCATTCCAAATATTTTTTTACGTTCATTTTTAATGAACGTAGGCTCTCAAACTTATGATTATAAATAGACAACGTTCATGAAACATATATGAACTGTTATTTTACAAAAGGTATGTTCAGTCAAATTAGTTACATTTTATTGAAATATTAGTATCTAATTTCAAACTTCCTTGAAATATTATTTAAGAAGGATGACAGGAACTGCTGACTATGATGACTACCAACATAAGTAGAGAAAATAGAGACGTACTTATTGATACCAGTAATTATTAAAAAAAATATTTCACCGTTTTTTAATTTTGGTAAGCACTTGAGTAAAAAAAAATAAATTTTGTGAGTATTTTAATACACACACGGGCTAAAAGAGTTAATGAAGGTCTTGCGGTCAAAAGGGGTATTTTTTTTTATTTCTCCTGGAATTTAATATTTCAATAATTGGTATTTTTTCAGATACTATAAATGATATAAACATTTCATTTGTCATAGATTCTATGGAACTTTTTTTTTTCAAAGATTTTGTTGATCGGTTTTTTATTTTTTTAAATTTGTTGATATGCTATCAAACTTAGTCAATTTAAAAAAAAACATGTGTAAGAAACATTTTTCATGTACAATTTCCGGTAGCACTAAACTTTCTCACTAACCACTGCTAAGGGGGGGACGAGGTGTAAAGAAATACCTCGTCCCGAGGAGGATAATTTAAAGAGTGGACCACATATTGTAGCGGTAGGAAGCAGGTAAACAATTCCTCTAGCTTGCTGATAGTGAGGCGTGACGTGATGCTGGAAACTGGTGGAGAAGCTGGCGGTCTCACGACGATGGCACACCTTGTATGGAGACCGTGGTCTGAGTAGACACTGGCATAGCTCGATTTTTAATTTGATGTGTTGGAAGCATTTCACTCCCACAATGTTATTTGTGTACTGAAAATAGAATTTTCCACCACTCACACGTAAAATTATTGTTACGTGTGGGGTGTTAGGAAATATGAAGTCGGATGGATAAAGTAGCTATAGATTTGGTTGAGTGTTGGTCCAAACACCCAAGAGATATTTTAGCCAGTCAAGTTTTATTTAATATCTAAAAAAATTGAAATTTATACTTCTTCTACAAACAATAAGAATAACAGCTCTCGTGTTTTGAATCATTTTCAGATTAATTTATTTTGGGTTTTTCAATTTTAATTTAAAGTCTTTTATCATGTAAAAAATAAATCATGTTCTTTTTTTTATATCTCGTAAAAAATATTTTGGTAAATCAAAGTTTAAAAACTAGACTCCGTCATTTTTTTAAACGGGTTTAGGTAGGTACCTTTTAAAAAAATCTTATTTGATTTTATATATATTCTGACAAAAAATGTATTAAAATTAAAAGCCAGATCAACCGGTAGAGCCCTGCCTTGAATTGTTAATCAATCAAATTATATTCAATTTATCGGATGAGTCGGTGAAGTTTTCAAGAAAGGATATATTTTGCTTTCTTTATAATTGGGGTCGTGCCTGGCTGCGTGGTCAAATCCCGCTTGGTATGTGAGCCGCCGTAGTGATAGTTGCAGGACTGTCAATTTGTCATTGACGAATTCACTTTTCCCTGGTTCGGACTAAATGAAATTGTCGGCGTAATTTGAATCAAATAACCAAGGAATATAATAGGCTGGTGTTTGCTTAATAGGTAGGTTTTCTAAACTAACTATTATTCCAGTATTCCGCCACCGATAAAATGTCAGAGGGAGGTTCCTTTTAATGAACAACGGACCTATCGCAATTGTCATATTTTGTATGATTGAGTAGTATTTTTTCAAAATGTCACTCTATAAATAGTATTATTTGGTAGTGCGAAAGCAAAATTGAACTGTGTGTGTGGTTATTTGCAATATGTAATGTAGTTTTAGTATCCTTCTTTTTTCAATATTGTGGTGTTGGCCGATTTTTTAGCTTATCTGCTAAATGTCTGCATATTTGTATGTGTTAATTGTTGATAAGGTTTTAAATCGTCGGCTTGAATACAACTTGTGGGCGTCTAGTGAAGTGTATTTCAATTACACATTGTGTTGTCAGTACATGTTACAATGTGATAGAGTTTTCTAATCACTATCTTATTTTAGGCCAAGATGCCTGCTGTTCGGGGTGATGGGATGCGAGGATTGGCGGTGTTCATTGCAGACATAAGAAATTGTAAGTTAAAAATTGGTAGCAACTAAACTTAAGATTTTTCATTTTGACATCTGCAAGTATGAAAATCAGTGTAGCCTAGTTCTCTATTGAATATCTATTAAAAAAAACTGAAATTCGATAATTTTCACTTAATAAAAGTGAATACCCGGGTTCCATTAAATAATTGTGAAAACTTTTATGTTTCCTTCATAAGCATTCATTTATCTAAACATCTGAACTCATTTTGCAATCATTGCCATAATTTGAGTTTACGAATGTGAGCATTTTATAGAGCCGAAAGTATACAGTATGTTCTGTTTGCAAAACAGTGACAAAGATATCTAATACAATTATTAAGTAAATGAATTTGTAAATACGTTTTCTGAGGTAGGCAGCATTTTATTATTATTTGTAAAATACAGCTGTGGTGCTATTCCGAATCTCCTCTACCTCTAGACTGTCTAGGGGAATCACTCTAATTGATTTAGGAATTTATATATTTTTTGCATGCTTTTACACTTTACTTTGCTTGGCCAGATGGCCACGTTGATGATTAAACGTCAAATAGATACGAACATGTGAATCAAACATGATGATTTTCATTTAGAACATTATTGCGACCTTGAGTATTACCCAAAATACTTAATTAGGTTGGATTGAACAAACCGTATTTGTGTTTTTCTTTTTTTTTTTACTCAGCTTTGTACATCATGTTATGTTTAATCATCAGTGTGGCCATTATATGAAGCAAAGTGTCTTGGTATTCAAAAAGAAAAATCCCCAAATTAACCACTCTAGGGGGTAGAGAAGATTTAGAATACCACCCCTGCTTCGCTACAGTTATTCTTGTACCCGACATAATTGATTTATGGTGCTGTGTATTTATTGGCCCTGGTAAACAATTACATTTGCTTAATAGATTTGTGTAAAGGGTAAACAGACCTATATTTTAAACAGAAAAACCTAAAAACAAAACACATTACGCTCCGAAATTCGTTTTAGCATTGACAATTATAAATTATTTATAATATCCAATGATTTTTCATGTTCCCAAACATGGTGGAGGATTTTAATCAATTCCTGGGCGTTTTTGGCCCGTTTCTTCGCATTTATTGTTTCAACATTGCCCATAAATTTTCTATTGGGTTAAGGTCCGGGCTGTTTCCAGGCCAACTTGGTGATTGAACTCCAAAAGATTCTTTGAATTCATCATCATCATTCCCTTTCTGCACCTAATGGTGCATAGGGCACTGCATTGGTGCACCGTTGCAGTTTATCTTGATAATTTTATTTACATGAAGGTAAGATGATTAGTCTTACGCTTCAGGTACCAGTCCAGGAACTATGAAATATTTTAGTGTTTTAGTTTTAAATAAATATTTCATGTCAACCATCTCGGAAATCGAACTCGAGACCTCTTGCATGGTAGGCAAACGCGCTGACTACAGAGGAATATGAAGAAGAAGATTATTCCTAAGAACTTTTGGAGAAACATTAATACAGAGTTTGCATAGTAGTTCAGGACAGTCAATTAAACCAGAGGCAATTTTTAATAGATAAATTATATCAGCTATTTTGCGACGTTTTTGCATAGGTAATAGTAGGTGATGTTTTTTTACGTATTTGAATATATTGATCGTATTTAAACTCAAGTTTCAACCGGAAACACATGTCATGCATCACCATATTATGACATAGGGTGAATGCTTTGCAGTTCGGACAATATATTTAGGATGAAATCTTTCACTGGACTATAATCTTTCCACCTAGACCAAACACAACATTTAGATTAATCGGAGATTAATACTTGTTTCCAATCATCCGTCGTCCAATTTCGGTGCATTTTCACCCAATCTAGATGAACCTTCTTAATTTTCTCTGTTAGAAGGGGTTTTTTTGCGGGACTTCTGCTTGGAATCGCTGTTCCAATAATCTGGAAACCCTCCTCACCAAGAATTTAATTCGGCATGTAGACTAAATCTCTCCGTGTATTCTGCAGCAGTGAGAAAACGATTTTAGTTTATAAACTTGGCAACCTGTTGATCTTTTCTAACAGTTGGCATGCGCTGCCGACCACTTCCCCTTTTTCGCTCCAGATAGCCAGTTTCACTAAATGTTTTTGAGAATGCCTCACGGAACACTCCGAGAAACCGATTCTATGAGGAAATTCTCAATTCAAAATATTTTCCTTAGACTGAGTCGTAATTTTAAATTCTATCACGATAGAAATATGACCCGAACTTCCCATATTTTTGCAGCGATGTTTCTTCAGACGTAACTTATAAAAGACTAATATATCAAAGCTATAGCTTTTAAAAATGTAATAACTTTCAATTTGTATCTTGTGTAGTCCTAAGCAATACACAGAAGCAATTGTCAAATAATAAAATCATTTTTTAAGAAATAAAGTCAGGTAAACTGGGAGTTAGGGATAGCAGGTGAGTGTGATTTTTTTTGTCCATAGGTATATTTGAAACGACTCAAACGTATTTTCTGCACATTTTTTTTATACTAAAACCATTTTCATATATTTTTACAAATGTGTTAAAAAATATGTGTGGACTTAAAACAATATTTTAGAACGTTCGCGGTTATGCCGGCTATAGTCGTCAAAATGTCGTCAAACGTCGAAATGACTTCCATAGTCATCAAAATTACGTCTCTCATTCAGGAAACAACAGCTATATCTGTCAGTCCAAAAGACTTAGGTAGTGAAAAAATTGTTATAGTTCACATAAAACTGAAGTAATTAATAATAGTTAGCTGATTTATATAGTGCCATTTTTGTAAAAAATCACCCCAGGGCGCCTTACAATTTTATGTGTAAACTTAAATTCTAACTAAGCTAACATAACATATTATATTTTCTGATTTTAATTTGTTAAAATTTTGTAATTTTCACAAGTTCTCTTCTGTGAGTTCTGCTCATTGGTGAATCGGCTTCCCGTAAACCGGAAATCTATCTCAACACTATTATTGTTTGATTCAGAAGAACTAGTGACATCATTCAAAGTTTTTCTTTTTTGCAATGCAAAGAATGCTCTAATTTTTACCAGGTGTAAGAAAACATTTTTTGTATCCAATTTCTCATAGCACTAACTTCCTCATTGAGGAATGACATAAAATACACTGAAATACACACAAGGACCAATCAGGTTTAAAAATTGCCCCATCATATCGCAATATTATAAACATATTTCATGACAACCGCAATTTATACTATAGTTTTAACATACAAGTGCCTCTAATTCTAATGTCACAAAATTCTGAGACAAGCCAAAAGCTTAGAAAAGCATTATCTATAAAATTAAGAAGACATGTAGAGCCAATGGTGAGCAAAAGAATGACAAAAAATATGGGTTTATAAAACGAAGAAGACCAAGAAAGACATAGCATTACTAAATCCATTGTATTTAAATGTGTTTTGTGATTATTTTGTTTGTTTTATGTGTTGATAAATGTGTTGTTAAATTAAGTTATATTATCTGCATTTTTGCCTTAAAGATATAACTATTAATGTTGTTGCTTTCCTTCTGTTTAAATATGTTTAATATTCATAACAAAAAGCATGTTGAAAAAACAAAACAATATTTATGTTAAAAAAAAAAACCGCATCTAGTAATGGTCGTAACCCTTCCAGGCCTAAGGGGGATATCTAGGGTCCCCTAGGTAGCAAATTTTTTCAATAACTTTTTTGTTAGTCATATTGATTTAATTTTTTTGGTATAATCCTACTACATAATGTTAAGAATGTATCAAAATTATTTAAATATTTTTCTGCCCAATTCTTTCAATAATAATTCACATTTGTCTTTGCTTTCCCCCTGTGCAAACAGCAAACATTACATTTCATCCCTCTACAGTTTAATAATCTTTGATGTATTGCTCAGTTTGCATGTGTGCTTTTTTTCAGTCATAACCACAAAAATTCGGATTTCGTGCTTTACATTTTACATTCCCCCTCCTGCTGTACTGCCTCGCTAACGCAGTGCAAGAATCAAACAAAATAGATCAGTGTTGTTCAAGGTGTCACAGCGGGTGCAGCGCGATTTCATGTAGCATCCTCTTGCATCAGTTTTTTATGATAAAATATATGAATTTTGCAGATGACTCAAAATATTATGAAACAGTTTTATAAACACTACTGTCACAATCATAATTACATTTTAAAAAAATAAATGAAAATCATATTTATAGCATTTTAACTGGGGTATTTTTTGTACCCCTCTCAGGAGCTCAAGGAATTTTTTTCACATTCGGGCTCAGAAAGGTTAAATATGTATACAAGTACATAGTGCTAGTTGGATTCTTGCACGTTCAACACATTCCAGTTCATTCCCTTTACTGCCAATGTTTATTTTGCATGAACTGCCTTTGCTTACATGTTTGTGAAAATATGCCCCCATTTATGTTGTTATTTTTAGGCCTATTGTATTGTAGTACAGTATGTATGTGGAATAAAAATAACACTGCACTTTGTGAGTGCATACTTGCAACAGAAAATTACTTTTAGGTCGTTGTGTTATTTAAGGGTAAACCAATTGAAATACAATAATGTGTGGAATGACATAAGCTAGTTACACATTAGGAGTTAATTTATCTGACATAAATGGTGCACTCGATAATCTAATTGCTGATAGAAAAAGGTCAATCTATGAAAGAATGGCAATGTCATAATCCATTAGGTAGTTTAAGTGGTCACTTTATACACTGTGTTACACCCATCATTCTGAATATATTTGAATCTCACTCACTCGCATCAATTAAGGTTTCAGCTCTTTAACTCTACAAACATCGATAAATGGAAGGGAAGAATTAAAAGAATATAGATGTTCATATATAGGCAGAATGGTGGATGTTACACAGTGTGTAAAGTGACCGCTTAAACCAGCCAATGACAGGTCATAAACTTTGACTTCTATATTCCCTTCTCTAAAATGTTCTTCATCTCTGTCGTAATATGTTAAGAATACATGCTATTTCAATAGTTCTGTAATTACCCGCTTCAGTAATTACTCGATACACCGGTATAGAGCTAGGAATTTTACAACTTTTATTATCATGTGCCTGTGTTGTTCATAAACTGTTGAGATTTTGAGAGTTCTAAGATGTGCCATGTTTGATAGCATCGTATTTGGTACAATAAATAATCATTTTATTTTGTTTCTTGTATAGGCAAGAGTAAAGAGGCGGAAATCAAGAGAATCAACAAGGAGCTAGCTAACATCCGTAGCAAGTTCAAAGGAGATAAAACATTAGATGGATACCAGAAGAAGAAGTATGTTTGCAAGTTGCTATTTATCTTCCTTTTGGGTCATGATATTGACTTCGGCCACATGGAAGCCGTCAATTTGCTTTCATCCAACAAGTACTCGGAAAAACAAATTGTAAGTTTTTTGTCACCAAATAATTTGATACTTTACTTTAAAAACCAATGTGGATGTCCAATAATGATAATTATAATTCCCTTTCCACACCTCATGGTGCATAAGGCACTGCGTGGGTACACCAACCGCACCGTATCTTGATTATTTTGATTACATTTAGGTAAGATAATCAGTCTTATGCTTCAGCTGCCAGTCCAGGGACTATGAAATATTTGAGTGTAAAAACACCTTATTAAAAAAATACCACATGTCAACCGTGTCCAGAATCGAATCAGAGACCTCTCGTATGGTAGGCAAATGCGCTGACCATTAGACCACGAGGCGAACATTTCTATAAAAACGAGCAGCTTGATTTTTTCATTAAAATATTGGAAAACATTAATATCAGTTCAGTGCTACATGGCATTTATAATCAAATTTGAAAAAAACAATTTTAAGTTTAGATTCCACTAACCATTATCATTGTGATCAGGGATTTCTGTAGTTAAAATCTAAGTGATTAATTTATTGTAATTATTACAAAACTATTACAAAATAATTATCTATAATAGTATCGTAACATAAATACACTGGAACCTTTTTTTACGTAGGAGCTACAGTACCGTATACAAAAAGTCTGGTTAAAAATGAACAATACTAGATGGGTTTCCTTGCATAAAAATCAATTGGGGATTTCAAAAAAATTAAATGGTTTACTGTTTATTGTATCTTAATTTTTTTCTTTAATACAACATGACCTCAAAATACTTAATATTTTTTTTCTTTAATACAACATGACCTCAAAATAATTATTCTATATTACTATCATAATATGTTAACTCCTGGTAAGTAAAAGAGCGATGTAGGGCATTCCAATAACGAATAGTATAATTATTGTATTACTATTACGCATTGTTAAATTAATATTTTAAAAAAATAAAAAAATAATTTTACTATTGCGTTATTTCAAAATCTTATAAAATAAAATGTGTTTAACAGGGTTCCAGTGTATATTGTTACATATCACAATAAATGAACTATTTACTGTTTACTGTTTGATTAAATAGGTTCTTTCTTGTGGCCTTTTTGATGCACCCATGTTACCTTAAAACAATACTTAAGAATTACTTGATACAAAGACAGTTCACATGTTGTAATAATGCATATTTAAATGTATTTTTAGGGGTACTTATTTATCTCCGTGTTGGTCAACACCAATAGTGATCTCATAAAGTTGATCATCCAAAGTATCAAGAATGATCTGCAATCCCGTAATCCAATCCACGTTAACCTCGCACTGCAGTGCATTGCTAATATTGGTAGTAAAGATATGGCTGAAGCTTTCGGGACTGAAATTCCTAAGCTTCTTGTTTCTGGGTAAGTTCATAAGAATATTCATTATTAAAACTAAAATGTATTGATTTGACATAAACTTGGTGTTTTTAATGCCATTGTACAGATTATAATGTAATATATGTATATTTTTGCTTTATAAATTTAATATATATGTATATTAATCTTATTATACCTGTATACTCATTGTGATTCATATAATTAATTCACAATAATTATACATTACTCGGATAGTAATTGACAGTAACAATCATAATTATTAAAAATCTGCTTCTTAATGCTTGGCTATAGAGGCGAGAGCGCAAGTTTTGATTTGACCACGCGGTTTGCGGGAAAGTCACACCAGTTTGAAAAAACTAAAGGTTTTTTTTTTAACATAAAATATGACACGCTTAAGATTTGACACGGGCCAGGTGTCCACAGTAGAAACGCGGACTTCGTGCAATTTGGTCATGCATTGGGTGTCCTAAATGATTTTATTACAATGGACACCGAAGAATTGTATTTGTTGTAAAATTCTTATTTTCGTTGGCAAACTTTGAAAGTTAAACATGGTTCTAATGATATTCATTTAGAGAGGTACTTAAGCATTTTTTTCCAATAAAAAGTTCAAATTATTTTCAGGTCTTTAGTAAAAAATTATATATTTAAAAAAATAACAGTAAAACCTAGTCATAAAATAAAACCAAATACTGAACATGCCTTCAGCAATCGATTCCATTTATTTGTTTTTCTTTTGAACTTCTTAAAAAAAAAATTAAACACTTGTAGCACCTTCAATTTGGATATATTTATCTTCTACCGACACTGTTTGTCAATAGGCAAAATGTTTACATAGTCAAACAAAACTTTATCATTATCTTTTGCTTCAACTTTTATGTTAGCCAACTTGCATAGAGAATAATTCTTACATAACTATGTAAGAGCTGTTATTAAGATCAATTATAATGTTATTGAGTCTTAGAAATAAGTTATAGGTTAGTCATTATTAAGTTGCTAGAATTTTAATTTTCCATGCGCTTTGTGAGGCGTTTGTCAAGTTAGCTAGCTTTCTTTTTTGTAAATGTCATCAACTAGGGGGTAGAATTCCAACTAACAAATGAAATACAGCAGTGAAAACTCGCTAAAAATAAATATTTTCTTTTTACCCACTTTGATATCAAAGCCACCTTCACTTATTATTATTTAATTCATATTCATCCATATATCAGTTTGTCAATAAGTTTTTGACCTCTTTGATGGGGGTTGAATTCCAATATGCTCAAGCCTAACTAAAATATGATGTTATTCTGTTATCTATTCAATATGTTCTTTTAATTAAAGCGATACTATGGATGTTGTCAAACAATCCGCCGCTCTGTGTCTGCTTCGCTTGTTCCGGACGTCTCCGGAAATAATCCCTGGCGAGGAGTGGACTTCTAGAATCATCCATCTTCTAAATGACCAACACATGGGAGTGGTCACTGCTGCCACCTCTCTCATTGACGCCCTTGTCAAGAAGAATCCCGACGAATACAAGGGATGTGTGAATTTGGCAGTATCCAGATTAAGCCGAGTAAGCTTCTTTGATATTTAAGTAGTTTCTAATTTGCGTTGCTAAATAAAATAATTCAAAACTAAATTTAAATATTCGTAGTTCTTCCAACCAATCATTACTTTTTCTTTTTATTCTCTTGTTAGTCGTAATAGTTAACAGATTGTCTTAAACTGTCATGTTTTTACTGCCGCATTTGCTTAGAATGCAGTCAGTTTCGATTCCTAACATGGTTAACATGAAATATTTATTTAAAAAATGCGTTTTCACACTAGAATGTTGTCTGGAATTGTTCCTGGTTTGGCACCTCAAGCGTGACTTATCATCTTGCCTTCATGTAACAAAAAAAAACATGATACGCTGCAGTTTATGTGCCAATGAAGTACCCTATGCACCATTGGGTGCGGAAAATAAGTTATTAATGAATGTTTTGTATATATATGTAGCTGGCACGCTACAGGTGTCATGTTTTGATTCCGCCGCTGTCACAGTAATACCTTCCCAGCCACTGATCGTAAGGCAATGAAAGGCGACCCAGTAGCGTCTCGTCAGGTCCTGAGATGTCTTCAGAAAGGCCTCTTACTTCAGGTCAGAGGGTCTAATCGCCGTGGTCAGGAATCTGTTGGGAGAGTCACCCAAAATCGAAGTCCACGGAGAAGTGAAGCGAAATCGAGTAGAAAGCCAGGTCGAGGAGTAGATTGTGAACATTAGTTAAAGCCAAGCATAAGAGAAAAAGTTATCATTTATTAAAAAGAGTACATTTTATAAACCATTAACGTTGCGAGCCTCTCCATTTGATCCCGGCGTGCGGGCGAGAGCGAGAGAGGAGAGTCTAGCAGCAGCTGCGCTGGGCGAAACAATGCAAATTTAATTATCAACTTTCATTATTATTTTCCTCAGTATGGAAAAAGCCACCCCCGTAAGTAACCAAAACCAGTCTTGATTGAGGGGCAGCACATTTCTAACACATACCGAGGTCTCTAACCCTAATTAAGTATCTTGGCATGATGGCGGTCCCAAGAAGGGCCACTCTGCAGTTAAAGTCTGTAACAATATATATTATTTTGCACCACAAAATGACAGGAGGCGCTTTACAATGGTGAATTACAACACAAAATTCCCAGGCTTAAGAAAAATCACTTTTAATTTTTCTTGTCTCACTGGGAATCGAACCCAGAACCCCTCTGTGTGAGGTAAGCATCTTAGCTATTACATCATGGGATTTATCAATTTTTATTTTATTAATGTACATATTAAAATATGTCTTTGTAAAGTAAAGATTGCTTTAAACTTTATAAAATCGTAATTACAGTAAAACCTCGTTTTTACGTTTTCCCGCCTTTTACACCGAAATATTTAGGTCCAATTTTTTTCCATACATTCTCATTAAATTTAACATAAATTAAAACTAACATAAAAACGTTAATTTTTTTTCTTTAAAATTAACATAAAAACGTTTATTTTTAGGGGGGGACCCAATTAACGTTTTTATGTTTCTCATAACCCCGGTTTTACGTCGATTTTTTTTCATAACTTTTTTGAGCCGCCACGTGAATGGAGAATAAAATCGAGATAAATAAAAAAATGTGTTAATTATTGTCTCAAACCTAATTCAAAGTAGGTGCAGTGTAATTGACCATTTTGTTTAAGTGTCTAATTTTGACGTTTTTCTAAATAGTGACATGCAGTTGACACATGTTTAGGAAGAAAAAAGTCTTTTCATCAATAAATTACGATGCAGGAAGTTAAAAAAAATGGCAATTCAAATATTATTGGATGTTATACACACATAATGTGAAAAGGAGATAGTTTAAACAGTTATCATAAAAGTGTGAAACAGTCTGCGGTGTATGTAAATGACAGTTGAAATTTTGTGGTGCCATACTAAAAAAAGTGATACCATATTAATAAAATTTCCCAATATTTAGGGAAAAAAACGTTATATACATTTTATGCTAATTCAAATTTTTATTTTTGTGTTTTTAAGGTTAAGTACCTAGATAAAATTATTTATACATGTATTTTTTTTTTTAATTCTATAAAAAATAACACATTTCATTTTTGTTTGAAAAAATACCAAATATTTTTGATTATATCATTGGTAAATATAAATAATCCCCAATCATGACAGTTCCTACAATTTTTCTGCAGTAAATTTAGTATACAATAATTATATTTTAATAAAATTTAATTTTTTCCATGCATTTTTCATTTCCTCACTTTAAATTTTTTCTCAGTTTTACACTTTTTTTGTTGCTTCCTTGAAAAACGTAAAACAGGGGTTTTACTGTATGTAGTTTATATTTGGTTCAATTGATGGTATTTTCATTTCTAAGGGTCGACCACCAATTCTATTAAAAATGTGTAATTCTTTTTTTACGTCTTATTATTTTATAAGTATTCACTCAAGTTTTAATCATTAATGATTAATTTAATCGACATCCTTCTTCTACATTTCCAGATTGTGACAGCCAGCTACACAGATCTACAAGACTACACATATTACTTTGTGCCTGCGCCGTGGCTTTCGGTAAAGCTACTCCGACTTCTCCAGAACTATTCTCCCCCAGCAGCAGACGAGCCCGGAGTGAGGGGAAGGCTATCGGAGTGCCTGGAGACCATTCTCAACAAAGCCCAGGAGCCGCCCAAGTCTAAGAAAGTGCAGCACAGTAATGCCAAGAATGCTGTACTCTTTGAAGCCATCTCGCTCATAATTCATAACGACAGGTGAATATATTAATTTTTTTATGGATTCCCTAGGTAAAAGAGGAAAGAGTATTTTAAATCTACACTTCCAAGGATCATTTTCCGAATGGTTAAAAAATTCTTACTTTTCTCTCTTTCCAATTTTTCATACAACTACATAAATCTAGAATGAGAAATACAAGCATATTGTCGTGATTGTAGAACAACGATGAATGTGCAAAAAATTTGACATTGACATTCTTTTATATTTGATCTTGAAAAGGTTTTATAAAGGCTTTAGGTTTGTAAAAAAAATACATGTATATAACTAACCCAAATATCAAAGAATATACTTTTGTACTTGTCGAGTTGCGACAGCGATAAAAAAAATTAAACCACTCTTATGTAAAGTTTTAAAATATCACATGCATCATTGTTCTACAATCATGATGATTAATTTCCTTTCTTCTTTTTTTATAACCATACATTATATTTATTTTTTCAGTGTTATTTAGTGCACATGCGTTTAAATAAAATACAAGTGCTCGTTTGACTAATTTTAATTAACAAAAAAATTGTTTATAGCGAAGCAAATCTTCTGGTACGCGCTTGTAACCAGCTAGGTCAGTTCTTGAGCAACCGAGAAACTAACCTGAGATATTTGGCGTTGGAGTCAATGTGTCATCTCGCTACTTCGGAATTTTCCCATGAAGCTGTAAAGAAACATGAAGATGTCGTTATTCTGTCCATGAAGGTATTGAGACCTAATGCTTGCTTGCTTTTTACCTGCTTTACTCAATTAACTTGTTTGTAAAACTGAGGCTTAAACAAAAAATAATTAGCATTTACAATAATATTACACATTGCACTTGTTACACTTGTTTTTATTTAGTTATCTTTTTGGCAAGTCTTGTGTTGACAAATTTGACTTATTTATATTTAATTTCTATATGAAGTGTAATCATAATCCCCTTGAATTGAAATTTTCTTAATACTGGATTATTAGGTACTAATAAAAAAAAAATTTCGTTACCTATGTTATCTGAAATAAATATTGGATTTTAGATGGAAAAGGATGTGTCTGTTCGTCAGCAGGCTGTTGATTTACTATACGCCATGTGTGACAAATCTAATGCCGAGGAAATAGTACAGGAGATGTTGGCTTACTTAGAAACGGCTGATTATTCCATCAGAGAAGAAATGGTTCTTAAAGTTGCCATTTTGGCTGAGAAATATGCCACAGATTTCACATGGTAAGTTTGTTTATAATTACTCAAATTGTATGTTATAGTTGTCACCTTTGTAAACATCTACATGCAATAAGCAATATTTTTTACAGGTACGTAGATGTGATTTTGAACTTGATAAGAATTGCTGGAGACTATGTGTCTGAAGAAGTATGGTACAGAGTTATACAGATTGTCATCAATAGGGAAGAAGTGCAAGGATATGCAGCTAAAACCGTATTTGAGGTATGTATATCTCTTGATCACCCTACTTGAGCATTTCCCATATCTTTAAAACTTAGATTACGGTCTGATTCTGATCTTAGATTCCTGTTAGCTTCCTTAGTCGGTTGTGTTAATAAAAAGTGGTTCATAAAACAAAGTTTTTTTTTATGTACCTCTAAAACTTAGATTCCTATTTTTGTACAGTTTGTATTTTTACCATTAAATGATTCGTAAACATTTTTTAAAGATAAGCACACCTTGATATGATTAATTAATATTCATTTTTAATTTTTCCAGGCCCTGCAAGCCCCTGCTTGCCACGAGAACATGGTGAAGGTTGGGGGATATATTCTAGGAGAGTTTGGTAACCTGATTGCTGGCGATCAGAGATCTTCACCCCTTGTACAGTTCCAACTTCTGCATTCTAAGGTATAAGATTTTCACAAAGCTTGTACGTATATGTTATTTTAGAAATCATAACTAGATACCTACTACATACACTCCTTACAATTCTGTATTTCAATTTCTTTGTGAACTTGTCTTTTACTTTGTACAGTTTTGTTTCTTTTATAATATGACTGGAATTTGTAATGTATTTTTTTATCTCTGTTTTTATTAATTTTGCATAATATTATCAGTGGTTAGCGCAGGAGTCACAGTCTTTTTTGTATATAGCCGAAACAAAAGCAAAATACAATTTTGCTAGTATTAAAATAAGATAAGTTTTATAGTTGGATGAGATACAAATAACTTACGAAACTAAGGCATGACATGCTATGCGGGAATGATTAGTTTACTCATGTTTTCTTACTTTAGTTATTTGCCACACTAAGTTTTAATTAGATTGAATAAATAAATTTGTATATTGACATTCACAATACAATAATTTAATGATGTGGGATGCTTGTGTATTTTTTTTTGCAAAAAGTGATCCATAAAATCCAATAGGCCTTGTTGAAGATTAGCTGTGGTTAGGTTAGGTTAGAAATAAAATGAAAGCATTGTTTGTACAGTCAATAAAATGAATATGCTAAGAATTAAAATTTTATATATATTTTTTACAGTATCATCTCTGCTCTCCGATGACCCGAGCTCTTCTTCTCTCCACGTATGTGAAATTTGTAAACCTATTCCCCGAGATCCGCACACAGATCCAAGATGTATTCCGTCAGCATTCCAACCTGCGTTCAGCTGATGCAGAGTTACAACAGAGGGCTTCTGAATATCTTCAACTCAGCATTATCGCAAGCTCTGATGTTTTGGTAAAAAAATTTTCTCAGTTATAAGAAAATGGAAATGAAACTGCATACCCGCCTGCATAATTTTTAATATTATACAAAATATATTTGGTGCAATAATATGCATTTTTTAAACCTGACTTTCTAATTGATTTCCTTCAGGCCACAGTACTCGAGGAAATGCCAGCATTCCCCGAAAGAGACTCTTCTATACTAGCTGTCCTGAAGAAAAAGAAGCCGGGTCGAGTACCAGATAATGAGATTCGGGCTTCCAAGAGCCCGCATCCTCCATCCATCACTGGGACCAACAACCACAATGATACTAACAACTCGAGGTATTTTTCCACTCATAACAAAAAGCTCCTTCTACACAAGATACTTTTAGTTCTGTTTTAAAATGAAAGATAAAGAAACTTTATTTTTATGGGGGTAAAATATTTTCCTTTACTTCCATTGTTTTAATAATACAAACTGTCAGTCATTTATTTATTTATTTAACTTTTTGTACATAATGTTATTTGTACATTGGCGGGCTTATTGCCAAATGGCAATTTCTTCCAACCAACCAATAAAATAAAAGTTTTATTTTTATAATTCAAGTTACAGAACATATTCAATAGAAAAGAAAAAAAAAGATTAAAAAGTTAAAAATATATAAAAATAGAAATAAACGTATTTGTTTATAAATTTACAACCGCTAAAGAACACAGTGCATACCAGAATATGGGGTTTTGAGAATTCTTTTGTACAAGCCTTAATATTTGTTTTTTAATCAATTTTTCAATAAAAATCTGTCATTTTAAGAATATTCTCTGGCCTTAAAGTTCTCAGAATTCACATTGTGAAAAACTGAATAGTTTTTTTTAACTAGCTTACTGGCCTGCTTTTTTAAAATTACAGTTATACCTCACCTCCGATCCTCTAATCACCGGCAATATGCTTACTTGAACTCTCTTAAATACTGTAGCTCTTTTTTAGACTAGGGTATCTTATGATGGAAAATTTGTTTTCAAAATAGAATAGCAGGGACAAATTTCACTGTTATTATATGAATAAGAATGATATTAATTTTTTAGTAAGTCAAAAGTAAAAATGAAAGTTTTAAGCTAGATTTGTAATAAACTCTTTAATCAAATAGTTTTCTGTTTATTTAACATGTGTGTGTTTTATATTTTAGTGCTGCAAGCGCTGATCTGTTGGGCTTGTCTACTCCACCAGCATCTAACTCCAACAATTCATCTGGCCTCCTGGATGTGCTAGGTGACCTTTACAGTCGAAACAGCACTGGAAACTCTAATAATCAACAAAACAATTCCAAAAAGTAAGCACAGTTTTGTAAAAAGTTTTTTTAAACTTAACTGCTTTTTGTGTGAATTCGTCTGACTTTATCTATTGGTAATACAATTTAGTAAATTAGGTAACATTCAAAAAATTATGTCATATTGAAAATACATGCTTTATTTTAACTGTTATTTTAGATTCATCTTTAAGAGTAACGGAGTATTGTTTGAAAATGATCTGATACAGATAGGTGTGAAAAGTGAGTTTCGACAAAATTTGGGACGTATCGGACTATTCTACGGTAACAAGTCACAGGCGCCATTGCACAGGTATTTAATTAATGTTTAAATACATTTCATTTTACCCTAGTTTCTATTTACAAGCATTAATCTTAAACGGCAACTATGTAGAACAAAATTAATTCAGTATGTTAACATTTTAGGTACCACAAGCGAGATATCTCGCGCATGGTACAGTGTAACGTGAACATTTGCATGTAAATATCTAGAATATGTTTTACCTACGATTTAACACACTGCCTAAAATGAATACAGACCGTTCCGCTTATGAACTATCCCTATTGACAGTATTTTTCTTTCACAAAAGCATTCCAAAATCTGTTGAATTTGTCTGGCATTTAAACAGGTAATTTATAGCTTAACATGCAATATAATGTACATACCTATTTGTTACTTCCAGTTTACGATTGGAGCTCATATGGAGCGATGTAACAAAATTGAGCGTTCAAATGAAACCCGTGGAACCCTTATTGGAAGCTGGAGCACAAGTTCAACAAATGCTGACTGCAGAGTGTATGGATGACTACGCAGGTAACATTTTCACTATTTGTGTCAATTAATTTTACCTAAGCTCGTTTGTATTAAAGATTTACACTAGTCTTTTGACATTATATTAATAATCTCCGTGTCTGGGCAGAATGAAGGATATGATTCTGTGTTTGAAATAAAACCAGAACTCTGGACTAGTGTTTTCTGACTTGACGGCTTTATTTATACCCTTATAAGGGTACATACCTAATTCTAAGCCAGGCAATTATATTTTTAATATTTATTCATTTATATGTAATATTATTTTAGTTTTAAAAGAAAATACCTTATTAAATATATATATATATACACATATAGGAAGGATACATAAATTAACAGAAAGCTACTTTTAATATATTATACTATTAAGTGCAGATAAGGCAATGATGATAATTTTTAAGTAATTCATTAAAATAATGCATAGTTTAAAAAAAATTCTCATTGTATTTAAGTTAAATAACTTCAAATTAAATAGGTGCGAAGGTTTCTTTCTTAAATGGAACTTCAAATTACTAAATAAATATAACAACAGTGTAAGTCACTCTCCAAGCACAAGAGCTAGTCTCTTTTTTGGAAAGTTACTGTTATAATATTAAAAAATTACAAAAGTAGATTGTAATAGAAAAAAAAACATTTATCATTAATGTAACTATTGTTACGCGGGGGGAAATACATGTAATCTAGGGCAATGAAAGAGATAATACTTTCTACCCTAAGACGGAGATTCAGTAATTACCTTTTGCCCGGCCAGTCAGTGGAGAACATGAGATTCCGTCTCGGGATACAACGTAAGGGTTCGAGGACTCTGAACCTTCCTTCATCAACTCCCGAAGCCACAAGAAACCACAATAAGTAAAACAGCTTTGGTGTTCAAGGCTCGTGAGCCAATTTAATATTGTAAAATAACATAAATACGGTTCTACAATTCTCTCTGTTGATGACATGTGAGGGGGAAGGGAAATGAAGGGGGTACCACATACACGCGTAGCTCGGATCTAGAAGGGTTTAGCTAGCTCGAAATTATGGAACGATCTCACCGTGATATGATGCCCGAGGAATCCTGATGACCAAGGCGACCTCGCCTGGTTGTAGGGAAGCTGGAGAGCGGCCTCGTGTTAAGCACGTGGGTTGCAAGAGATGTTATAAAGACTGCAACAGGTGGGAAGTGGCTGGTTCGGAAAATATCCCTTTCTGGAGCTCGTTGAGGTCCCCCAGGAGCTGGTGGGGTTGCTGATACGCCTACCGGGCCCCGAATGGGTCCGATAACGTTCGATGGACGGGCATGATGGCCACGCGTCGCGCGGATAAAGGGAAACAGCCCATAAGGTGGTAGAAATCCCGTGATGAAGCCAGAGTTTGCCGAGGAGCCCTTGGGGACACGGGTGGGGCGGATTACGAAAGATGCTGACCAGCACGGCCCGTGCGTCGTCGCGCGATCAAGTGGGCGCGGAATATGGCTACATCTTCCGGCCGGTGCTCTAGTTAGAAAAGGCTATGCTCGACTCGTGATACACGACGCGGTATAGATCAAACTTCGTTACTTTATAACGCACGTTGAAGAATAGAGATGGCGCGATATTATCGTTTAACGCGGTTCCGCTAGTATGGTTTCGGAGGCCGCGGAGTTCACGGGCAGTGGGAGAGAACGTCTTTCTCCTATCGAGGCTGTCCTGGAACTGTCCCCAAAATGGCTTGAGGATCCTAGAGTCCTTGAAGAGGTATTTGTTAAGTTTACTGTTCTGGAAATTAAGTTATTTTGTTTTGGTATGACTGATTTTTAGTTATAGAAATTGTCGTAAGTGGCGCTGTTGGTCATTTGCGGGAAGATTTGAATAATAATTCTTATGAAATCCAAAGTGTGAAATATAAACATAACACTATATTAATGAATAATTAAAAATAAAAGAAATGTTTTAAAAACATTTTCTTGTTATTTTTACTTCCCTTTTATATACAGTAAAACTTTCGTGTTTACGTTCATCAATTTTACATTTTCCTGCCTTTTACGCTGAAATGTTCAGCTCCTATTTTTTCTCCATGCATTCTCATTCAAATATTCCCCCACAATCAAGGTTTTTTACGTTTTTCATCAACATAAAAATGTTGAGAATTTAAAAAAACTCATTTGATGTGCCAAAGTACGCTGAGCCACAAAGTGAAGAATAAAACTAGGGTAAATTGTCTCAAGAGTAAATTCAAATCTATAATAGTCTAGTTCATAGTAATTCCATTTTTTTCCATGCATATATAATTTCCTCACTTGAGCATTTTCCTCAGTTTTACACTCTTATGGTTACTCCCTTGAAAAAACATGTAAAGTAGGTTTTACTGTAGTTTCGTGATACTCAACAAGTAGTGTTAATGGAAATTCCGAGTCATAGATTTTGACATACAGTGAAACCCTGAAATTACGTCCCCTCAATTCGCGTTTTCCCTAGGCATAATTTTTGTAGTCCCATTGAATTTCGAATTTTTTAGTACATTAAAAACACAGTTTTATATTTTTTTCCGCAACCAACGTCAGAGAAATTTTTAATCTGCACTGAAAACTGAAAGCTAGAGAGTCTGAAGTTAGTTTATATCATTATATCAACTTTTTCATAGAAATTTGTAATCATTAAGACAGTTTAATGTGTTTTGTGAACATTTATTGTCGCCATTTTCGTGTTTTTAACAACTCAAGAGTCTGAAGTTAGTCTAATCATACTAACTTGTTGGTGAGATAAAATTGTAATGCCCACTGAAAACTGACAACACAAGAGTCTGAAGTTAGTCTCTGTCGTTATACCAACTTGTTGGTAAGTTAAATCGATAATCGAAGTTACTGCCGTCAATTTTGTCTTTTAGTTATAGTTTTAAAGATGTTTTATTGTGTTTTACAGACATTTATTATTTATGAATATGGACTGCATAAATTTTAAATAAAAAATAATTTTCTGAGTTATTTTTTTTCACTACCCTCCATTTATATTTTCCTTCCACTTACATTTTTTTTGTCGGTCCCTTAAAAAACGTAATTTAGGGGTTTTACTGTATAAATACATATAAATAAATCAACTTTCATTGTCTGATTAGAGTTTATATCATTCTAGATGCTCCTGTGATGTCCATTTCTTTTGTATATAACAATGTTCCTCAAAAGATAACAATGAAACTGCCATTGACTTTAAATAAATTCTTTGAACCTACCGAAATGAATGGAGAGTCATTCTTTGCCAGATGGAAGAATCTGGGCGGGTATGTAATTTCTTGATATTCACAATATGTATGAACTATGATAATTCTATGTGCACAATCTTGAAAATGACTAAATATGTTTTTAGAGACCAACAGCGCGCTCAAAAGATTTTTAAGTCAAGCAGTCCCATGGATTTGGCTGCTGCCCGTACTAAGCTACTCGGCTTTGGTATGCAGCTACTGGATGGAATTGATCCTAATCCTGATAACTTTGTGTGCGCGGGCATTATACACACGCGGTCACAGCAAGTTGGCTGTCTATTGAGGCTTGAACCAAACAAGCAGGCTCAGGTTTGTTTACCTTTGCATGTTATTATCATTATATTTTTTTTGCTTTATTGGATACACAGGCTAATAAAAAAATATGCCATATAATTTTCCTACAAAGTAATAAGCTTACATAAAATTTGAATTATTCTCCTTTAAAGTACACTCCTTGGCTAGTGATGCACTTATCCCAACCTTCAGCTGGTCCGTCGTGGCCCTCTCAATGGTCAGAAACGTTTTCCTTTTAACACGGTTTTTTTTGGGAAGAGCCAGGAGTTGCATGGTGCTAAATCTAAGGAGTAAGGCGGATGTGGACAGACAGGAACCCTTTTTAACCAAAAACTCACAAATCAGGAGTGAGGTTTCGCAATAAATTTTGCACTCACTCATCTCAGTTGAAAACTATCAGTTAAAATGTTTGTCATGCACCAGGTTGTCCGTAGCTCCGGGGTAACTCGGATTCGGCATGAGTTGTACACTCGGCCCCGACGGCATTTGGTTGGATAAAACAGCATTTGAAAACAACTTAATTTGTGTCATCAGATAATCAATTCTTAGATTCATGAGGACCCTCAATCGCTTCGCCGCGGTGCCGGTAACTCCGAATCTGAAGATGGATCTTACGAAATCTCGCACTTACGTTTTCAGGATTCACTGCCGTGATGTTCCTCTCTTAGTACTGATGATTGCGCATCAGATTTGATATTTTCGAAATTCATTTTGATGAAATGTATCGAAAAAATAATAAAATAATTTGACGGCGTTAAAACCCATATCCAAAAATAAACATAATTTTTAGTTTACATTTGTTCATCTTGTTTTCATTTGAAAACAAGATGACTGCCAAGTCGTTCTGGGATGTGCCGTTCAAAACAAAAGAGAAGGAGGTCTAGTATCCTTAATATTTCGTAATGTTTTTATATATTTAAAAGTTTGGCTGCTAGTAATACACATAAGTGAAGACGAGGTAGTGGCGGCACAAAATTTTATTCTCTAAAAAGCTAGCACTAGAGTACACGCGATTGCCAAACACAAATTTAGTTTCGGTCAAGTTACGTATTACGATTTGTCACTTTTGTATCCGAAAACCAATAATTTAAACTGAGATTTTGTTCACTGCACGCTTTTAACCACTGAAATCTCATCTTTGCCCAGAAATATGTTCTAAATCAAACTATGTTACCACTTGGAAAAATGGATGCTTTGTGAGACAAGAACCCTTCCACGGTGACCGGGATTAATAGATTACAAAATTTTGGCAGATTTATCCCACCTGCCGTCGTATTCACCCGACATTTCCCCTTTAGACTACTACTTGTTCCGATCGATGACACATGGCCTGGCTGAGCAGAAGAAGATACCAAAAATTGGGTCGGTTCGGGGATAGCCTCAAAAGATGAAGCATTCTTCTGATGCGGTATCCGTATGCTGCAGAAAGATGGGAAAAAGTAGTAGCAAGCGATGGACAATACTTCTTTAACAATAAATGCCCAATTTTTGATAAAAAACGACGGAAACTTATTTGTACACCTAATATAATTTTCTATTTCTTTGAAAACAAAATTATTTCCACCGTGACTAGTGTGGAATTTAGGAACTTTGATATTATTTTGTATAGCTTGTCCATCTCAAATATTCTTTGTAAATTTGTATAGTAAAATTTATTTTGTAAATAGTGTTTACTGCATGAATAATTTATAGTTTTTTTTTTTAAAACATTTCTATACATCTTTACTTTTACGGATGTCATTTTTATTTTTTAAAATAATTTTATGATCTGTTTTGTTAAAGTCCCAAAAAAAAAATTTTTTTTTTCCTTAATCCACTTTTTCTTTTCCAGATGTTCCGGTTGACAGTACGCTCAAGTAAAGAATCAGTATCCATGGAGGTATGCGATCTACTGACAGATCAGTTTTAATAAAATCTAAGATCATAATAATTTTTCTCATCAGAAACTAAAATGAACAAGGAACAAACAGGCAGACAAGTTACATGAATTATTTACTTCTAAGCGCGAATTTAGTTCAACATTTGTTAAAATAGTTTACTTTGAATACTAAAGAACTATGGTTTATATCTTTCTACACAAAAATTAGAATATTGTTTTAAAAATACCACTCCAATTGTATTCCAAAGAAAGATATTTCAAAAACGTATTCAATTTATATATTCTGTTGGCTTATGACTTTAGTAAAATGATGTAATGAAAGACTAAATGAATGTAAAATGAACTAAGGGTGTTTAGAAAAGTATTGATTATGACAATATAGTGCTTTTGAATTTAATCCCCATCCCCATATGTATGAAATGAAATGCACTGATAATATTATTTCTTTTTGTTTATGAGATAAGTATATTATTACTATTATGAAAGAAATGAGATTCATAGCCATTATTTAAGTCATCTATGGTCCACTGTAGTAGCTCTTTGCTTTTGTTTAATATCAGCTGAGGAAACATAGTGTAGGAGTTCCAAAAATATAGTAACTATTTTTTAACTTAGGTAAAATGTTATTCATTAGCGATAAGATATTGCTTAAAAATATTGTACTATTTTATTTATGTTGGTGTCTCGCTTTCTCAAACAGTTCTTCTATTAATGGTTACTATTAGAGATGTAAAATTCACTTTTTATCGTTGTGCACTCTCTAAGTGGAATGTTCAGGGGTGCTTTTTTACACTCTCCCCTTGATTTTTAAACTCACTTCTATTTAATTCACTAATTGAGATGCTAATTATTTTGTTAAAAAATATGGTATCTTGTAATATTTTGCTTTAATCGATGTAAATAATTTATTTTATTTATTTCATGTGCAATAAGCTGTCTATATACTTTGATCTTTATTATCTTAACAATAAAAAATACCTGCATAGAGAAAGTCATTCACCATAAGAAGATTGGGTGTATTTTTATGATTTTTTTATACCCGAATGTAAAGTAAAATACATGTAAGAAGTTTTTGTGGTATTCCAAAGTTAAAATTAAATATTGTCACTTTATTTATTGTTTAATAAATTCTATCATACAATCTTCTAAGTCTTCTGTTATTGTTGTCAGGCTTACACTAAATATTACTTTCTCCTGAAAATTGTATCAATTATAATTATAAAAATACATAATTTAAGTGGAATAAAACTACATATGTATTTTATCATTATAATTCAAATGCAGTTCCACCAAGAAATGTCAGTAGAAAAACTCAAATCAATTATGTATATTGTTTAAAGGAGCAATTTTTTCATCCTTTTACAGCCAGTAAAGCTCCCTGTTTACCTAAAAGTTTTACTCATATCATTCGTCCAATTATTATTTAATTAGTTCTAACGTTATTTGTGTTATATGTATTTGTAAAGGAATAATTCTTATATAATTTGTACTCGAGATTTAAAAGTAAAGGAAAACAAATTAAATAAAAATACGGTAAATGAACTTTGGCAGCAGATTTCACCACAAAACTGCTCCGTTTTGTAAATACTGCATGATTATATAATTTTTATAATTATACCAAAATTATTGTTAATTACCCTAAGAATTATCATTCCATTTAGATAATTAAAATATGTATGTACATTTCTATGAATTTGAGATTTGTTAACACAAAATCTCCCTTATAAAATGAGTATCATATTCCTAAATGTAAGTACCGACACAATTTCTTTAATTCTAGATCCAATAATACTAAAATATCAATATTTTTTTTATTTAAAATTGAAGTTGGAATTTGATTCCATACTCTGTAGAAATTCACTTTGTATCCCTGAAGCTTTCTTCACTATGAACAAATATAGGTCTTACAGAGTTGGATAGGCATATATCGTCAGCACTGTAACCAAATTTCATACTAAGGCTTTTTGAATCTCTAATAATTCAATTTACCTAAGAGTTAATGCATGCGTAGAGGATAAGGTAATCTTGATTGGTAGTCGTTTTGTGTATATGACTGTAACTTGTTGGAAACACATTTATTTCCTCTACCTTTAGTAATTCCTTCGATTGTAAATTGCTCTATAGTGTCGTCGATATGTTAAAATAAGAACCAAATTTAGGAAATGTTTGTCTAATTTTAAGGAATCAATGTTTTACAGATTTTTCGATTAATCGCCTAAGATGAAATTTATTTTGTAAATTTTTAGACTATTTTGCATTTTTATGCGTTTGACATTTTTTTACAAGTCAGTACCTATCTGAAAATGTATAAATGCTCATAGTTATATTATTTACCTTGCCCCTATGTTCAATAGTGCACATCGAATTCACTTTTATTTTTAGAAAGAAAATTGTAATAGATTTGTATTTATGAAGAGCACATAATATTTCTAGATGAAAGCAATACACGCAAAGTTTTCTTTAAGATCAGTCATTAAAACTATGAATTTATCTTGTTGAATCTTTATAATGTATGCAAATGTTATATGTTTCGATTTAGATCATTAAAATATATATATATTTCACTGTAGCATAAGCAATGTGTATGACTTCGAATGCCTATTAAAATTATTGAGTACCGACATCTCTAAACAGGTAACAATGTTAAAATTCTCCTCTTTATTCTATAGTTACAATATTTCATATTCTCACTGAACATAAGAAATCTCATTAAAAATTATTTAGTTCCAGATATCTATTTGTATGTTTTTTGTTGGTATTCAATGTAATAATAAACTTGTAATGAAAAATTAGTCATTATATCATATAAAAAAAAAATAGAGAACAATTTATTGGATTTGTCTGAAAATATTCCATATTGTGTATATACATCCTTATGTTAGGCTGAATATAATGTATGCTGTCTTCGGAGTTATACCGTACAAATAAAAATATTCTTGCGCAAATGCTGTTTTATTTATATGTTTAATATCAAATTCACTGTGATTCTGGAAAGGCATATCATTGTTGCACATCAAATATGGGCTATGTGACTCTGAGTAGATTCTGAGAAAATCAATAAATACTGATTAAAAAAAGAACAAAATATAAAATAACTCTTCAATTTATGGACAAAGTAGGAAAAATATGATTATATTAAATAAGTATTCCTAATATTTGTTACTTTATGCCAGAAAATTCTAATTTAATGCGATTTTGCCACACGGCTTATATTTATTGTACAGTTATCGTTACACAGCCTATTTTTTTATATTTCATCGGCATACTGATAAAACCGTATAAATTACAAAATCTGAGAAATCACTCTATAAATTTAGTTATGTCAGTTTTCAAGCTTTATCAACCGATAAAATCCTTTAAATCCTTCGACGTTTAGTCACAAAGTATAAAGATCCACTAAAAGTACTTTAAAAAAAATGTATTCTAGTGAAAACCATTTTTTTTTGTTTATTGAAAAAAATTTTTTTACACAAGTACCTAAGTATAAAGTTATAAATGTTTTGTACCTACATACATAGTTAATTTCACCGTTTTTTTCCTAAATCTTAACTATGAAACAATTTAAAGGAACTTAGATGGTTTAATATGTGTGTATCATGTCTAAAATATGAACGAGGAAGACCCGAAAAGGCTTTTGTTGAGTCAAAAATTTAAATTGATTTTTCTCATAAGGGTTATAACGAATTTAAATTGTTTTATCAGTACACTGACGATTTATGACATTCTATTATCATAAAATGTAGGTGAATCTTATGTAAGACAAATTGTGTAAAAGCAGAACTATAAAAACATAGTTAAAACATCAACCTCCATGGAATTAAGAACAGTCATTCTATGCCTTTTTCTTTAAGAATAAGTTCAAATTAATTTAACTCTAACAATGTTGAAATACATTGTGGGAAAATAAACACAATAACGTTTTTTAATGTTACTTTTATTTCAAATTGGCTAATCCGGCGTTTTAATGGTAAAATCAAAATACTATGGTCATATCTTCTATGTTGACTCAGGAGTCAGCCATTCTGAAGCGTGCGCTCCCAAATGTTTTTCAATTTGTACCGTGTGTCTTACGTATATTATAGTAAGACTTATACCCGTATGCAGAGACAAACCTTAAGGTGAGGAAAGTACATTCTATTATCTTCACCTTCGGGTTATTCTCTGCATTTGAAATTAGAATGTACTTTCCTCACCTTAAGTTTTGTCTCTGCATACGGGTATTAAGCTTATAAATAACAATAATCAAATAAAGTTAAATCATATAGTCAACATTAATTTAAAGTTTAAAGTATTTGATTTCGCCGGCGCCGAACCTGCACAAACTTGTTCAGCTTGACAAATCATATACGTTTAATGAACCGAATAATTCGGTCAAATATTTGGTTGGGTAAGCGCGAAACCAAATAATGGTTGTATTCGGTTCAGTACTGATGTAGTATTGTATTGGTTATTTGGACAACTTTATGATTTTTTCGTTTTGATCTTGTAAAACTCCCGATTTCATTTTGACTTGTGATATCAACTCCACCTTTATGAATTTGTAAGTGATACATAACCTAGGATCAAATGTTTAAAATGTGTTCAATTTTTCAGTACATATTTTCAGTCAAATCTTGGTATGATTCGTATTAAAATGATTTTTTTAATAAGGAAAGAGGACTTAATAATTTCAATATTTTATTTAGGTAATTTAGGATATGGGCACGGACAATAACAAAATTTTATCAACTGCTGTTTTGATTTAGTATGCCAAAGATCCTCCATTTTGTCTTTAGGTGATTCGGTTAGCTTTTGACTAGATTTATTAGATGTTTTGCCCAAGTCAGTTTTTGAAAATCGTTTGAAAAGTTCACTTATCTCCAAACCAGAAGAACTTTTCTTCGAGGTCAAGACTTCCGGTCTGAGAAAAGTAATTGCATTATCCTTTGACACTGGTTGGGATAGAGTATCAGTATTAATTTTGTTATCACTAGAATTTTCAGAGTTATGTTTGGCGGGAGTTACAAGATACATGTTGAATTTCTTGTGTCTTATTTCAAGTGGCAATGATCGTAAAACGTGAAATTCATTGCAGATTTTGCATTTACTTAAATACACATTTTTTGACAGTCCTATAAGAAATATTAATATACATAAGAGTGCTGTAACACGTAACATCACTTAAGGAATATAAGTTATTCAGTTTATGTAATATCATCGTTGGCCTTGTAGATGGCGCAATTATTGTTTACTATGCAGGATGTCTTGGGTTTAATTCCTGACATGGTCGACATAAAATATTCACTGACAAATTTCTTTGTCATCTTCTTGATTTTCTTGAACGATCATCTTGATCACATGTAATAAATTATTGAAACATGCTGCAGTTGATGTACCAATGAAGTTCCCTTTTCACAATTGAGTGCATATGGGGGAAATGATTATGATAATTCTTATATTACGTGCTCTTTAAATACACTTTTGATCATGGGGTGAAAGTGATAATTATTAGTCAAATAAATAAGTGGAAGTCTGCGAAAATATAAAAATTATTACGACTATGTATGTGACAAAATTAAAACATTTTTTCATTAGGATTCCCATAACCATAAATAGATTTTCTGATTTTGTAAGTACAATTTTAGTATGGTAGAAGTCCGACTAATTCAGAACCATTTATAAAACAAAGTAAGTTTATGAAAATTAACTACACTCAAATTCGCAAATTCAAATGTACCTCACTGAAAACTCTATTGGCAAGCAAGTCGCAATTCACTCAGATCATATTTATAATGATTTGAATGCATGACTTTTCTCTTCGGAGCATTCATGGAGGAGGATAAAAATATGCTTTTAGTGGGCAATTCACAAATGCTGATTTTGAAGGTACTTAGTTGTAGTAATTACCCCGCGATATTAAACTAAATAAACGTTCTATACAGCACTAAAAGGAAAAAAACAGCCAACGACAGGTCATAAGCCCTTTAAATGCCTAGACTGCCATATTTCCTTCTAAATTCTATTTCATCAACAGACAAAAAATATTACCACAAATTCATGACAATTCATTAGTAATAGAAACATCAATGAAGAAGTTCAGTAGTTTTTAATTATATTTTTTAATTTTTTTATACTAAGCCAAAAACATTATTTTTTTATCGTATTTTCGTCACTTTGATTTTTTTATTTATTTTTTTTTTTTATTTATCCATTCGAGACGTCACTAGTTCTCTTCGGTGAGTTGTCGTGACTTGTGAGTTGGCTTTCCGGAAACCGGGCATCTATCTAATGCTCTAGTTGATTGGTCGATTAGCAAGAAATTGTGACGTAGTTCAAAGTAGTTCATTTTTATTAAAGCTCAATGCAATAAAAATCCAATTTCAAATACAAATCAGGTGAAAATCCATTTTCCCTGTAGCAGTGGACTTCCTCATTCCGCCACGATAAAATATTAAAAATAAGCAAGAAAATGGCTAGAGCAACTAATTACGTTTCAAAATATCATAAAAGTTAACTCTGAAGTGCAGAATTGTTTAGTAAAGCAGTAGGTATTCGAATAAAGTACATTTATAAGGTTTTCATACCTATTGGTACATTCGAGGTTTGAAAGTGATGGGGAATCCCAACATGATGATTTTTTCTTCCTGCACCTGAATCAAAAGTACACACTAAAAACATATTAGTTGAAATACACATTTGCAAAATTTTCAATAAAACAAAGTGGGGTGGGACACTGAAATTAAAATTTTAACTATGTTCATTCTCTTTAAAGCCTGGAGAAAATGAGTTAATATTCTTAATTTCCCATCACATTTAATTAGGAAGCTAAGGCTACCTACAACTAGGGTTGCCGATTCAATCGATCGAAAATCCAGGAAGTAGAATTAAAACCATCTAAAAATCAAATATGAGTTTATTTTAAAATATATTGATGGTGGGAAAGCAAAAGTTCCTAAGCAGCACATGCCACATGGCAGCTTTACATTAGAGCTAATTAAAGTTTTTAATATTTTTTTTAATAAATAAATTAATAAAAAGAAATCATATGTACCTATTATTTTGGCGTGATTCCTTCATAAATGAAATTTAAAAAAAGAAATTCTTTAATTGTCTCTTCTGTAAATTTGGCTTCATATCACTTAAAATCATTTGCCTTTTCACTGTCGACATAATATAGTATGTGTATTTACGAAACTTAGTTTTAATTAGTGAAAAACAACGTCACAACTATGTGGTCATGCTTTCATAAAATTGTAATTTTTTACACTGTGTGCGGAATCTGAAAGACTGACAAAAATTCATTTAGTATATTAAAAACCTAGGAGATTTTAATAAATATTAGCCCATTGCCAGGAGAATCTGGGAATTCCGGGAGGGATGGCAATCCTACCTATGTATGTATGATGAAAATAAGGTACCTGGTTTCCAATTCAATTTCCATGAATATTTTTCTTTTAAAATGTAGATATTTTATTCGTACAAAAAAGCAATCGGTTACAAAATTGAAAGAAAAAAGATAATATTTTATATGTTCACCTTTGGCTTGCAGCACCGCCTAAGTGCGTTTTGGCATAGATTCTGCGAACGGTTTGGAGGTGTGATGGATTTTTGCTGCTTGGTACCATACTGTAACCACTGACTAGAGCAATTTCATTGGGTAGTGCAATTTATATTTCTAAGTCTTGTCTTACAGATGGATCATAAATTCTTGATTAGATTGAGGTCTGAAGAATTGCCAGGCTTATTCCAAATCGGTAAGATCTTTGTCGGCAAGAATTATTTCATAATCTTGCACGTATTAAAGGTTCAAGATTTCGTTAAAAAATAGGGTTTTTCAAATTTGTTTTTGAGAGTCCAGGACCATGCAATCACTAAAAACACTTACATATTTTTCGCTATTCATCATCATTGTTACAGGTACTAATGATCCTAAATTAAAAAGGAGAAACAGCCCCAAAACATTTGCTTCACAAGGTGTTTAACTGACTGCAGAATGTCAGCTAGTAAAAATGGTTCACTATCGGACCGGTGAATAAACTTGCGACGCATACCCTGAACAAAGGAATGGCTTTCGTCAGAAAATAAAATCCTATTCCGGTAATCTTATACCAACGCTTTGTATTTTTGTGCCCATGCTATCCTATTTTTCTTCATCATAGCAGTGAAGAGTTGTTTCTGATACTTTCGCCCAACTTCAAGCAAACGACGCCACACTGCTGGGCATGTACACTTTTTCTGTTTTTTTCCTGCAATATCTAGCTCTTTCCGTAAGTCGTCACTGATCTTGGTGGGGTTTATTTTACTGTTTATCAACAATTATTTTCTTAGAATTATTTTTCCGACACATTTTTCCACTCTGTGATGTAAAAATGTAATAGTTTCTCTTATGAGTTTGATCAGTTTATTCACTACACTTTAAGAAATGCTATACTATTCTTCTACATTATACACATCTAAACTGTCACTAAACACCGAAGAAAATAATGATAAATCTCAGATGTAATACCAGAAATTCGAAACGCTCTAAAATTTATAAATAACTTTGCCCATGATATGCACAAGTGCATAATTTGAAGTAGGAGTGTCAGTGGCAGCTTTCAATAGTGAAGTTACAATGAAATGTGAAATAATTGCAAACCGTTTCGAAAAAAATGGTTTGCTCTTATCATTTGCACAAGGGTATTCATCTTCATATTTTACAACCGAAATGTTTTTTTTCCAAATCTGTCTTTAATGGGAAAAATAAACATACACATACAGCACTGTTTGACAAAAATGCTAAATACCGTAGCATTTCGTTTCAATTAATTTATGGTCCTGATAAAAGTTTATCAGACATGATTTTTTATAAAAAAATAATGGTACATTTTTGATCTTAATAAAAATATTTTAGGATTGTATTCGATGAAAAGTCTACAGTATATTTATATTACATAATTATTTTGTTAAAAGACTTACTATTCCCATAATTATAGTGGATTGGACTTTGACGATGGTTACTTTTTTCATCACCAGAACAGAGGTTCTTAGATTTTACTAAAACATAAGTAGGTAAGAGGTTGAACATATCGTATAAAGTTTTCGAAAATAAACAAAAATACGTTTATACAACAGTTTATAATTTTTATTTACTTTTCTCTTACCTTTTACACTGAACATTTTTATTGTTTTCGACAAACCTTAAATAAAACAATGCATTACTCTCTCACGAAAACAGTCTTGTTTGTAAAACTTTTATCAAAACATTAGGTAAGATATGTATAAAAAACATAAAATACAAATATGTAACTATGTAAATATTATATTTACCGGGAGTATGCAATATCAAAATTTAAATTTGGATGCGTAATATTTTCTATGGTTGTTGCAAGTGTTGCAGTTACTTAAACATTAAACAATTAAATTTACTTCAAATTGTCTATGGACTAATAAATAATAGATAGGGTGACCACAGTATAAAGGTGACATTAATAAACTAGGTTGGTAAAATAAAACGGGACGTGTTGAAACAAAAACGAAAAAGGTTGAAATTCCCAGAATATGAAGAAGTTCAGTGGTTTAAAAAAAAAGGCAATTGACTATTAAACTAAGCCAAATAAATATAAATATATTTTTAATTTTTATGAATCGTGTTTATCAGTGCAATGATTTTCAAAAGTTTTGTATTTTTCAAATAACTTCGCGTATGACGCCTCAAGTTCTCTTCCGCTTCTTCTCAATGAGATCTGCTGACGTAATGTAAAGTAATTTAATTTTATTAAAATATATTTTTTCGTGCATTTTCATGAAATTTTGTTCTACAATTTAATGCTCTAATTTTTACCGCAATAAAAATACATATTTTTATCAAATTTCCTATAGGGCTGAACTTCCTCATAATGTAAGTCATAGTTTTCAAAAATAAAATGAGAAAATGATCAACGAAGGGTGATTTAATTCAATAAAGAAGTAAGATCATCGTTCATAATAAATCTTTTGTCATGCCTTGATGAAGAATCAAAGCTAACAATATATTTTTTTTGGGTGATCCATATGTGTTAGAGTTGTTCCGACTTTTCAGGGGCCATTTTTAGGATAAACTGTGTCCAAAATCCAACACACACGGTATCACCCAAAAAAGAATCATATTAATAACATTGACCGTGAAAACCTTCGAATCCATTTGATCAAACCTAGGTTGTGTATATGCCCCAACTTATGGGATTTAAGTTAGTCTATTAGGTATTTCTCAAGTTTGCCTTTTAAGGCCAATACCGTTAGCAACTTTAAATTACAAAGTTACTACGTTCTCCATTTAAATTTTGAAAATCACCTGGGTATTAATGTTATTTTCTGTGCAACCGCAATGTGTGCCACCGTCGCCATCGCATATTATGGCGGAACTATATTCAATTAACGAATAATATCTTTAAGGTCACCGCCAAGATCATTTAACCCTAAAATTGCATTACACATTCATTCTTAAACTATAAATTCAAGTAAATAGTTTTTTTCATAGGTACGAGTAAAATCAATTTAAGAAAAAGATTCAAATGATAGTATTCACCGACAAAGCATGGGAGATAAAAATAAAAAAACCTTAGTAGCATTTTTTTATTTTCAAATAATGTGATAAGCTATTAATGATTTAATTAAAAAGTTAAAGTTTAATTAAAAAAAAAAAAAATGAATAGAGGGAAATTACGAAGTCTGCAAAATCACAAAATCATATATTTACGTAATTGTTCATCAGTACATTACTACGAATACAACAAATAATATTAGATGCGACCACAGATATACTAAATACGGTACGACGTATTATTTCTGAAACTTTTTTATTACATTTTATTTATTCACTTTTGAAGCTAGAAAAAAAAACACATTTAATAATTGTAATCTCGTCGGGAATAAAACCCGAAACTATTAATGAGGCCATTATGTCAATTATAGTTACGTTTGTATTAAATTCCTCGTGGTGTAGTGGCTGACTCACGGACGAAGGGTTCTGGGTTCAATTCTCGGTGAGGAAACAAAAAAATACAAAAAAATCTCAAGCCTGAGTGTTCTGTGCTGTAATTCTCCACTGTAATTAGGCCTCATGACCTGTTGTGGTAATATAATTTTCAATTTAAAACTGCCAAAAATATTTTTTTTAACCTTTGAAGTGAAGTAATTTGTAAAATAAATTAGTTTATGATATATTGAACAAAATATTGATAAATTTTACCAAGCAACAATGTGTGTAGGTGAAAATATAATTTTTAAATTAAATAAAAAAATATATATAAAGTAATTGTAATCAATTTTACTTACAGCTTAGTTATTTTTCGTAATCATTTAACATAACTATTATACAGTTTTGTAGCAATTTAGAATGTCACGCATAGGGAAGATAAAATAAATAAATTTGAATAAAAAAAAAACGTAAAAATAAACATTTGCAATACCCTATCACGCTTTTATGCAAAAGTAAGATTTAATATAAGTACGGAGGTACGGAGCTGGTACGGAGTACGGACAGCAGATAATTGTATTGTCTATAGCTATTTATGTTGTGTTCACAGACTACAGATATCTTGTTGTGTTTTCCAAAGATATTTTGAAAAGTGTTTTTGGTTCTGGTGTTTTTTCCTAGCTTCGAACAAAATGTCAAATTGTCCTGGGTTTGACTGTCAGTGATAAAATATTTTTTATTACAATTTTCATTATTAGTCATATTTATTTTATTTCTGCAAATACACATATCAAAACGTAATGGCTGTAAGTATCCATTCTTTTCTTGGCTGACTAATATTGCTTGTTATTTGGAAATATACCCATAAAATAATAATTCAAAGATCCTTGAATATTTACTTTTACCTTGTGATAACGAATTCATCCAAATTAGGCTCTGAATACCATTTAAGACCATGAAATGTAGAACGTACAAAGATTTATTTCGTAATAAGTATTTTTGCTGTACCAGTTTATTGATTTTTACAAAGAATAAGTTAGGAAGAGTTAATACTTAAGAAATAAAGGGAATCACAGGTACAGGGGAATAGAGAAATACTCATATTTTAGGGACATTGCGAGGACCAGTAAATATAATAAATCGTTTATAATTTTAATGAAAGTATCATTATTATTAAGTTACATTCTTTTAGAATACCATGATATTTGAGTTTAGTAAAAAAAATAATGGTGTCAACTTGAACTTAATCATAATACTAAATAATAATTTAACATGAGACTCCCATTTAGAAGGCGCAGTCCCATAATTCGACTTTTTATAAGGTGGTAAAACATTTTTATGAAATAGTAAAAAACATTTATGATAAAAAAATGATCTAAATTTAAACTTTGTTAAGGCATGTGTGTTAAGCAATTTGTAAATGACATATATTATCAATTATTATTAGAGCACACTTTTAAAATAGTTCAAAAAAAGATAATATTTTTTTTACAATGAATCAATTTTAATTCAATTCAATTTTAGGATGCCGAGGAGAGTTCAACTGAGACCGAGAATGTTCGTGTGGTGGTTCGAGTGCGTCCACTGGATGCTAAAGAAAAGCTGGAGGGCAGCCATAATGTAGTCACTGTAGACTCTGTCAACAATATGGTTACCGTTGTAAAATCCAATTCTTTACCTAATGAATTGCCTAAAGCCTACTCGTTTGACTCTGTATTTGGGGTAGATACAACTCAGGTTTGTAAAAATATGTAGTTTTAAAAATCTTTTTCATTATTATCATCCTTTATAATTGACGAGCTGAACCCGGCAATGCTTTGCTATTGTTAGATTTGAATATATACTCGTATATAGATTAAATTAACACAATCGAAAGTTTGATACTAATGATTGTATTTAGTCCAAATTAATTATGTAAGTATACATTCATATTTTTGTGTTCCAGTTTACATAAATTGTGAGGACAGAGAATTTCGATAAATCGGTATTCGAAAATAGACAAAATCGATATTTTGTTGCCCCGTTTTCCGCACCTCAAAACTGAACCGATTTTGTTAATTTTTTTTAAACAGTATCAAAATAAAATTTTCTGCTTCAGTGCGTTTTGCGTTTATTCAAAAATAGTTATATTTGTATACCATTCGCCGAAGTCAGCAGATAAAACTGAGCTTTTTTACGGATTTTTGGATGGTTCTAGTTCCCATAATAAACTATTTTTATAAAAACTAAACAATAGGGACACACCAATGGTAGATATCTATAGTGTGTTAAAAAATCACTGCGCTAAGACCAGTCTGACGATGTCGGTCACGACGAAACCCAGTCACTGGTAAAAATTATAAGTAAAAGTGTAATAAAACTATTTATATATTTTTATTATTATAATTAAAATGCAGTTCCACCAATAAATGTCAGTAGAAAAACCCAATGATTCCTGTAAGACGTCTTTCAGCTAATTCACCAAGATTATATAGCCATTATTTTTACTCCTTATCTCAACAGTACAATTCCTGGTTCAAGAAAAAAGGGGTTAGTATTTTCCCTCTAAGAATAAACGGACAAAAAAAAACTCAAATGAACAAAAAAAGTTTTGATATAGATTTTCAATAACCTTTCTTTATACTGTACAATTATTACAATTTAATTTGTAGTTACATTGAATTTAAAAAAAGATTCTTCTTCGACGTTCTGTAGACTCAAGAGTCTGTTATTACAGGATTATCTTCTTGTGATGCTGAACTCCAGCCATCTCTCCAACGTTTCGAGGGTGTCTCTGGTGGACGCTGTCCATCTGGTATTCTATGCAGAGCTATGTATGGGGTTCTCGAGGAATTCGTTCTCTGTACATATTGATAACTCATAGACCTCTCGGATTGCGGTGTTCTAAAAGATTAAGATGTAAAATTGTTGTGGATTTAATGGTAACATTTTTAGTTTTGTAAATATTTTAATGTATCTTTTTAAAAATGTTTTAGATGGACATTTACATTCGTACAGCTAGTCCAATAGTAGAGCAAGTCTTGAAAGGTTACAATGGAACCATATTGGCGTATGGACAGACGGGAACCGGAAAGACATATACTATGGCTGGCATACCATCAGCTCCAGAGTTAAAAGGAATAATTCCTAATTCCTTCGCCCATATTTTTGGACATATTGCAAAAGCTACAGGTGATGTGAAGTAAGTGTCGTTACTCTATATCCAAATCTGTGAAATCATCAACCTGACTCATGAAAAACGTCTCATTTTGTCATTTAATATTTTTCAAGTTGAGCATCAGCCAAAATCTAACATTTTGATATAATTTCGAGCATACTTAAACCGTGCTCTGAAGATTTGATAGATCTCAAGCGATTAGAAGTTGGAAATGTTTTATTTTGCTTTATGGATTGTCGGATAAATAAAACTGAGTTTACCTATACATAAATTTATATAAGACTTATATCCTCAGATGTGGTATGTGGTGGGCAAGCTATATATATAAATTTATAATTAATGTGCTGAAACTAAACTGTCAAAATAAAATCAATATTGATATTTGTCCATGTCCGGGCGGATGAACAAAACAGTTCTCCGTGTGAAATAGAACCAGAATCTTGAACTAGTGTTTTTGATTCGACGGCTATTCTGAGGTAGAAATCCTAAAAAATCTAGTGGAGATAAGTCTGCCTCTTCTTAGTATAGTGATTGGCGCATTTGCCTACCATGCTTGAGGTACCGGGTTCAATTCCTCACAAGGTCAATTTGAAACATTAACTTGAAATGTGGTTTTACACTTCATTATCCCTGGACTGGCACCTGAAGCATAAGACTGATCAGACTGCAAGACTACCTTCATGTAACAGATTATTGAGATGCGCTACATTTGGTACAGAAATGCATTACCCTATGCACCATCGGGTGTGAATAGAGCGGGTATGATTTGTTAAATTCTATAAATTTAAAGATAAAAATGTTCATTGTTCACTTTATTATTCATTTTTGTAAGTGAGTGTATATTGTGCTGTCAGCAGTTAACATGTAATGAAATTAACCCAAAATTGTTAAAATGTTTCTCATAATTAGAATTCTTTGGGGTAGATCTTCTCGCTTTTCTTAGATCTCTTCACCATTAATTAATACAGTATGGGATGAAGATGTATTGGCATGGGTTAGCTCGAAGTCTTATATATGTTGATTGTGTTATTGAATATATTGGATACCATTATTTTATTGCCCTCGTTTGTCTTTGCTACATAGTTCTATGTTCTTTTTGTTAATTTTTTTTTTACATATGTTTCTCCGTATAACTGTTGTGATTTCCTTAGGCCGTATATATAATTAATAATATTATGATTTTAAATTCTTAGGTTTTTGGTGCGTGTGACATACTTGGAGATATACAATGAAGAAGTTCGAGATCTCTTGGGCTCCAAAGGCCACAACAAGCAGAGTTTGGAAGTAAAGGAGCGTCCGGACATAGGAGTGTTTGTCAAGGACTTGACCGGATACGTTGTCCACAACGCTGATGAGTTGGAAAGGGTTATGGAAATGGGGAATAAAAACCGCGCAGTCGGAGCGACCGCAATGAACACGGAAAGTTCCAGATCTCACGCAATTTTCTCCATTACGGTGGAGTCTAGTACCTTAGGAGCTGATGGTAATCAGCATGTCAAAATGGGCAAACTTCATTTGGTGGACTTAGCGGTGAGTTTAGTTACCTTGGCTTAGATAAATGAAAGGATAGAATGCCACTTACTAGTCAGTATTGCTTCCTCGACATTCATACATCTTCTCATACTTGCACAATGATTATTCCGTCTTTTGACAGATCCATCTTCAAGTATTTGTTGAATTTGATCATGCATGGTCTTTCTCGGTCTTCGTATTCTGCATCCACCAATGTTCGTATCATAAATCTTTTTAGTTGTTCTTTCGCTGTCCATTCTCTCTACATGTCCAAACTTACACAGCACTCCTTTCTTGATTTTGTTGATAAATGCTTATCTCAGCCTTACTGTGTTAGCCTCAGTATTATGTTAGGATCTCGACATTTTTCACTTATCATACATAGTTTTACCACACATCCGCCTGAGAGATCGCATTTTGACAGCATTCAATATGCTCTCATCCTTGATTTTCCAATTCCATACTTTGCTCCCATACATAAGGTTCGGCACCAGGACTCCATTGTAAACTGCTAATTTCACCTGCGACGAACATTTATTTACCAAGGTTGATTTAAGTGTACCGTTCACCCTATTCCCGGCACTCACCCTCCTTGCAATATCTTTCTATCCCTAGTAAACTTACTTCCCAGATACACAAACTCTTTAACCTGATTCTTAATATCTCCATTTCAGTAAATCGCTCTTTTTGCTTAGATAACACTTTTCTTTGTTAATTATCTTAAAAAATATTTTCCTAATTGCGTTATATATTTTCATAGCTTGATTACGCTTGAGGTACTTTCAAAGCATTAAAAAAATACTTTGTTAAATATCTTTAAAATATAATTTTAGGGTTCAGAAAGACAAAGTAAAACCCAGGCTGCAGGTGCTCGTCTGAAGGAAGCAACTAAAATAAACCAATCCCTTTCTGTACTAGGGAATGTTATATCGGCTTTAGTGGACGGGAAGAGTACACACATTCCATACAGAAACTCCAAGCTCACGAGACTCTTGCAAGATTCATTAGGAGGAAATTCCAAAACTGTTATGGTATAAATATAATATTATGTGTTATCACTGTGGTTTATTCGTGGCATTTTTTAATTTAATCATTCTGATCATTATTGTTTATAGATTGCTAACATCGGTCCCGCAGATTCTAATTACGTGGAAACTATAAGTACCTTGAGGTATGCCAACAGAGCTAAGAATATTGAAAATAAGACTCACGTCAATGAGGAGCCTAAGGATGCTCTCCTTACTCGCTTCCAACAAGAGATTGATGAATTACGGAAACAACTGGAGGATGGTGTTAATGGTATGATAATTTTAATTGATTTCGAAACAAAATAAAACAGGGATTTGAGTATAAACATACTACATTATTTTGACAGATGAGAGAAATCAATGAAGTGTCAACAAGTGGTCAAATTATTTTTTTCTAAATTGGAATTCAATAAATAATATACTTTTGGTCGCCTAAACTTAAAAAATTATACTATAGTGATGTTTTTGTAATTGAGCTACTGTATACAATATCGTGATAATTAAATATGCATTTATTTTTCAGATCTTGGATCTGATTCTGAAAATGGCCTTTCTGATATTGAAGTATCAGATTCCGCTGATGAAATTGAAGATTATGTCGATGAAGATGGAACTGTAAGACGAAGGAAAAAAGTAATACTTATGTTTTGTTTATGTTGTTGTGTCCCTATACTTTTTATTGTGTTTTTTATAATAATGTACAATGCTATAATCTTATTTTAATAAATAAATAAATTGCCCATCTATCGATTATTGTGTTAAAGTTTTCAAGTAGTTTTTGATTTCTACATTCATTAATATGTGTGTAATCTTGTGTTTTATAATTGAATGTCTCAACTTGCAGGAGTTGGATGAAACTGAAAAAGCAGACGCTGAGAAAGCTCACCTGGCTAAGAAAGCTCTGGAAGAAAAGAGAGCAGAGTTGCAGAGAACCAAGTACGTTAAAAAATTATATATGTTATGTATGTAATTTGAAAAATTCAAAATAATTTCCTCATAACTGAACGAACTATTGTTGCGACTATCAATAGCGTGCCTATTTAAATTCCTCACTAGAGTCATCTAATAAGCAAGTACAGTGCTACGTGAAATTGGATTAAAAATGTTTTCTTACATGCAGTAAAAATTAGAGCATTTAAGTATACGGCGAGGTTTCTCCAAAACGTTAAATTAAAAATTAATAAAAACGAACTACTTTAAATGATATCACAAGTTCTTCTAAATCAACCAATGATAGAGTGTTGTGACAGATTTCCGGTTTCCAGGAAGCTAATCCACCAATTGGGACAACTCACCGAAGAGAACAAGTGACGTCACACGCGGAGCAATTACAAATATACGAAAAATCTTATAGTCATTGCGATGATAATACGATACAAAAAAATAAACATTTTGTGGCTTAGTTTGATAGTCTATTAACAAATAAAATATAGAAAAAAACCACTGAACTTCCTCATTCTCTTAATATATGTTTTGAGCGCAAAACTGCTGAAGTTTGCATTGTGCAAATGCAATAAAAAATCTTGTTTATTAATTTTTGTACTCAAATATATTTTTACATTATTATTTTTCAAAAGTTATATGAATTTTTACAAAATATGGAAAAACAGATCATTAAACAGTATATATGTGTTAATTTTTTGTTTTCAAATACCTGTATTTTAAAAATGTTGTCTTTTGCTTAATGTATTACGATGTTACAGCACCATCTCTAGAATGATTTTTTAGCACTGTTTTTTAAGAGTTAATTGATAATGCCTTTAAAATTTCTTTTTTGGGTCACACTTATATGTGTTTTGTTACAGACAAGCGCAGTTAGATCTCAAAGAGAAGCTTCAGAGACTGGAGAGTAAGGTTTTGGTTGGTGGGGAAAATCTTTTGGAGAAGGCAGAAGCTCAACAGCAATTGCTGGAACAGACTGCCAAGGAATTGCAGCTCAGACAAATCAATGAGGAGAGACTTCAAACACATTTGCAAAGAAAAGAGGTATGAAAGTTTTGTAAAATGTCCGCTCCCTGGTGTAGTATACTATATCCACAAAATTTTCTCATTTTCCCAAGTCTATTCGCATCTAGTATTGTCGGTTATGGATGACCAGGACCGCGAGAAGCGCATGTTTTGTATAGAAGATAAGCGATGTTATGGCTCTGGGAGGCATCTACAGTATATGGGTCAGCCAGCCGTATCACCTTTGCTTGATAGCAGTTATCGTCGAAGATTGCTGGTCTTATGTACACATTCCTTACAAAGTCAAACCGCCGCCCACCCAGAATTGGTCTGAGGCATCTATTTTCAGGTCAAATGATGATTTAATAAATATTATAGATAATTTAAATCGCAAAAGTGTTTCTGAATCACTTGGTTTTCAGGCGGAGCGTCTCGATATGGAAGAAAGGTATTCAACACTACAAGAAGAAAATGCTGCTAAAACTAAGAAGCTGAAAAGAGTTGTGCAGTTACTGAACTCAGCCAAGGCTGAACTAGCAGATCAGATGAGAGAGCAGCAAAGGGAAATGGAGGGGATATTGGACAATATCCGAGCCCTGAAGAGGGAAATACAACTTGCCGATCTGGTCCTTGATTCTTATATTCCTAAAGAATATCAGGTTTGTTAACTAGAAATTCATTTATGTTGTGTTATGTAGTAGTTTGTTATTCAAAAACCATTTATATATATTTTCTTCTCCTTTGAAATATATCATATTATTGATGAACCAGGTTGTCCTAATGGATCGAAGGTCCCAAATCCTACTCGATTTCAATTTTCCCCACAAGTTATTTAAGACTGATTGAAATATTTGTGAAAATAATATATTTTTTAAATTGATTTATTCTTACAAAAATACATTACACGGACGATGTCGATCACGACGAAACCCGGTCATTGGTAAATATTTATTAATAAAAGTGGAATAAAACTAAATATATGTGTTTTTATTATTATAAAGATACATTATTACAAAAATAATAACATATCCCTAATTCTACGAGGCCTGTGTTGAGTTATCATACAATATAATGGAAAGTGAAAGCATACATATTATTAAAGAATACCAAAAATAAAAATAAAATATTTATATAAAAAGCCTAAGATTTACATCATCGAAGAATGATGGAAGAAAGGGGACTTTATATAAACTTATAAGATGCTAAATGATTATTATGACTGCCCCCTGCATGAGATGTATTAATTAAATCCTAAAACCAATTTACGAGGAACTAATAACTGGACGCTCTATCGTTACTCATCTCAATCCCATAAAAAACTTCATTTTTAGCAGGGTGGTTTCAGACTGGAATAAATTGCCAAGCCTAGTTATTACATTTCAGTCAACCAGTTTAAAAACCATTTGGTTGCTTTCTTGAAAGAAGAACGCTGGCAAGACGGCCTGCCTATAACAAATAATTATAATATTAATATTGGTTTTAGAAACTGCTGGAACAATACATACACTGGAATGAAGATATTGGAGAATGGCAAGTTAGATGTGTCGCCTACACGGGAAATAACATGAGGAAGCAACACATATTGAACATGCAAAATAAAGAAAGAGAGGTAAATATTGTTTACATATCGTCATCCTAATTTGAATACAACGAAAGATTTTCTTTTCTGTATTTGAGATTAATTATTTATTTGTTCATATTTTTTGCTTACAAACTATAATTAATAATAAAAATAATGTGACCTCACTGGGGTTTCCCGCGCCGAGGTCACTTAACAAAGTACTTTTTTAAAATTACATTTGAGAATAAACAAAGAAGACCAACTTAAAAAAACGAAGATAATTAAAATATTTAGACAGTTTTAAAAACAAGGAATTTATGTACATCTATATTATTTATATTACAAAACACACAATGAAAATAACAAAAACCTAACATAAGCTATACACTTGTAGAGCAGATGATTTAATATTTTTCACCCTATAAAATAGGATCTGTCTCTGTCATTTGGATGAAGAAATTGTTGACAGAAAAGAGATAAAACACATTTGTTGAACAATGTGTTTTTCAAAGAAGATGCACATTCCTTGGAATATGCGCAAATCAGTAGAACAATAGTTTATATTTGTTTGGATAAAACACTTAAAAATCAAAATCAAAAACAAAATATTTGGTAAAAAAGGAAGACACTTTACAACACTTAACTATACTTTTATACAACTTTACTGATCTATGAAGTTTTAATTGTCTTCTGTGAAATTATCATTGAGTGATTTACGTTGTATTCAAATTAAGGCAACAATATGTTTTATGTGTTGTACTTAATTGTAGATTGTTTGTAGGTTATTTTTGTTTAGAGCTGCATTAAGATGAACCAACATTCTTAAGAGAAACCTTCAAATCTTTATGAGGTAGCTAGCATCCTATGAATCTATTGTAGTATAAAGATTTGGCATAGCCACGTCATGGAAGCTTCTTTCAAAATACAAATTTCTACAATGAATCTTATTTTACTCAATTTTTCAATGAAAGTCAATACACAGTTATGCAACTTGGAAATATGTGCAAATTGTAATAAATAAAATGTGTGCCTTGACAACTTGACGATTCTTACTTTAATTTTTACAAACTCCCACCTTAAATTTTATATAAATTACAATTTGTTTGGGCTTTCACCAGTTTTTCAAATAAGGTTACAACAAAATCCCAAGTTCCATTAGCAAAAACAAAAAGAAAATTTTAAAAGTTAAAAAAGCTAAGAAAAAGTCATCTTAAAAATTAATTATATGTGAGGGACAATCCCAATCTATTGAACAAAATAATACTTAACATAATATTACAACATAGATGGTGAACATTTAAGAGAAGAGGGTAAGGAAGTTAAGGCGGCCTCCGTGGTGTAGTGGTCAAGACGCTAGACTCACGCACGGAAGGTTCCGGGTTCGATTCCCGGTGAGAACACAAAAATTAAAAATGTGATTTTTCTCAAGCCTGGGTTCTCTGTGATGTAATTCACCACTGTAATTAGGCCTCCTGGCCTGTTGTGGTGCAAAAAAAAAAAAAAAAATGACAAAAAATGTAAAGGCATTTTCAGGGCTCATTACCTGTCATTGACTGGTTTAAGTGGCCACTTTGCAAGCTATGTGACATTCACCATTCTGCCTATGTTTGAACATCCATATTTCTACAATTCTTTCATCTGTTGATGTTTGTGAAGTTAAAAAGCTGAAACTTTTTTTGATGCGGGTGAGATTCATCTGATTTAATTATAAAAAATATTGTATGTAATTTATTGCAACAGTGAGGTAAAACATATTTTAGAAGGGAATAGGATGTTTAGGGATTTTCAGGGCTTTTGACCTGTCATTGGTTGGCTTAAAACTGGTATGTTTTCCCTCTCTGTTGCAGTAAATTTAAATCTTAACTGCCCAAGGAGTGAAATGCAGCCTGTTTACAAACATTTGGTCATACTCAAAATGTTGTTAAATAATATATTATTTATTTTTTGCAGCATGAGAGTGTCGACCTGTCTGGGCAATACCTTACTTACGGCAGCAGCGTTACGACCAGAGTCACTACAGAGAGGCGACCTAGGTCGGCGAGGACAGGAATATCTGGTGTTCCGCGACCTGCCACCGCTCGATCTCAAAACAGACGATAGGTCATGTCTTCTCGTCACAATAGTGAAAACACTTGCACAGTTTGATTTACCACTATGAAAATGGAGGAAAATATCTTTTGGTAATGGAGGCAACTACCAGTATTCTGTTTCAGATGAAGAATGAGAATCACTAACACAAATAAACACTTCACGTAAATATTCCACATAGAAAGTAATATTAACATATTTGCAATTATGCGGTTTATTATGACGGTCAAAAATGTCTCATTTAGGAAATTACAGCTATCACTCCAAAAGACATTGATAGTGAAATAAAGGCTATAACTTACGTAATTATATTCGAGAAATAGTAAAATAAGATTTACTTCAAATCATTAACTGGTCCAATCGGAAGTGAAATATTCCAAAAAATTAGAAAGTTACATGTGTCCATATGAGTGGATCCTATGAGAAAAAAGCGTCCACTGATTGGATCCTGTCGGCGAACATGTTAAATGTTTAATATTTATAATATTTTATTTTATTTTATTTTATTTTATTTTTATTATCATTATTATTATTTATTTATTTAGTTTGTAATTTTACAAAGAGGACCTGCAATTCTTGGTAACAAAAGTTTACCAAAAATTGAAAATTTTATATCTCATCTTTTGTTTAAAAAATCTACTTGAAAATAACTCAAATTTCACGTAATTCTGAATTTTTACTGAAATTGGTCACAGTAAATTTTAAGACATGCTTTTTTAACTATACTTAAAAAGTAGGAAATAAAAACTCGAATTAATTGATATGTGTAAATTGTTGAATTTGGCTTTGTAATTATCCAGTGCAAGCATTTTTGGAATGATTATTTATTTTAATAATTACTAGCACATTATTTTTATTTTGTTAGGAGTGAGGAAATTCAGGCCTACGGGAAATTGAATATTAAAAATGTATTTTTACGCGCAGTAAAAATTAGAGCATTTGAATAGCAAAGTTTGTTAAATATGTATGAAAAAAATAATAAAAAAATATTTGAATATAAACAAACTACTTTATACGATGTCACTAGTTTTGAATCAACCAATGATAACAGAGTTGTGAAAGATTTCCAGTTTACGGTACGTCAACGGACCAATCGGCAGAACTGGCCGGGAACAAGCGGAAGAGAACTTGAGACGTCACATGCAGAGTAATTTCAGGTGGTCTCCGTGGTACAGTGGTCAAGACGCTTGACTCACAAACGGAAGGTTTCGGGTTCGATTCCCAGTGAGAACACAAAAATTCAATGTGATTTTTCTCAAGCCTGGGTGTTCTGTGCTGTAATTCACCACTGTAATTCCTCCGGCCTGTTGTGGTGCAAAAAATAATATATAAAACTTTGAAAAATCATAGTGCTGATAATACGATACATAAAAATTTAAAAATAAATTTTTGTCTCAGTTTAACAGTCTATTAACAAATAATAAAAAACACCGAACGTTCTCATTGTAATTTTAATAAATGTAGACATAATATGTATGATTATCTTTTCATATTTATCAAGTAAATAAATAACCAAACTATTCCAAGTGTCATTAGTTTTTAAAATATATATTTTGTTATTTTAGTAAAAGGCTTATATTATATATATTATTCAAATGCACGGAGAGCAATTTCACACAGACTCAAAAGCCTTGAGTGAGTGTCCACGTTTCAACGCCGTAAAAAAGTACGGAGAAAACGTAACATCCTGCACTGCGCATTCGAAGGTCTAAATTAAAGTCTTTACTGGAAAGGTCATGCATCCTGAAGAAGCAGTCTCGGGCCATCTCTATTCTGACTTTAATCTCTAGTGAGTGATCCCATTTATCACTCAGCCAGCATCCTAAATATTTATATTGATGGACATGCTCAATTACCTGCGCTCCAATTTTACAAAGACATTTCAAAATTATCGGAGTTATTATTATTGTTTATTTGTAATTATCAATTACTGCACACTTAACTTAATCTCATTTTTTCAGACATTCAGTCTTTTAGTGAATTTTTAACAATGGATGTACAATGTATTTGTAGTTTATGATGCCTGACTGCCCTTCAAATAGAAACACCTAATAAAATATGAGAAAGTGTGGCTTTACATATTAGATACCATTTAAATTATTATAAAATAATGTGTATTAAATTTATGTGATATAACATTCTTTACCATCCTGTTTTTAAATAATGCAATTTTTTTTTAAGAACATCTAGTCCTTTTATAACATTAATTTATTTAGAATGTAGGTAGATTTTTTTTATATACAATTTTGTATTTTAATTTGTTACCATACACAAATTACAATGATATTATTTATGGAAATAAATTTGTTTTTAAAGCTTCATTTTAAAATTATTTGTTTATGAAAAACCCCCAAAAACTAACCCCTTTTCAACAATATTATCGAGTTGTAGTCCTGCGGCTAGTGTCTCGGACTCACGGACCAAAGGTCCGTGGTCGAATCCTACTCTACCCCAACTCGATTCCCATTTTCTAATAGTGAGTTATTTACAACTCATTGAAAATGGCCCTCAAAATGAAATATTCGGGTAAATCATAAGAACCCAAATATTTCTTTTTATTAAAAAAAATATATATACATATTTTGCTAGTTTTCTCCATATTTTCATTCTCTATAGTAAACCAACACGCATGGGAATGTAATATTCATTCCAAGCATATATAAAGAATCGAAAAATGCGATACGTGGATATGGAGGTCTAGAAAATATAAAGTACCTATAGGTAGAATGGTGAATGCTACAAAGTGTGTAAAGTGATGACTCTGTCCGGGCAGATGAAAAATAGCTGTTCTGTATGTGAAATAGAACCAGAACCCCGGACGAGAGTTTTTGACTCGATGGCTGCTCTCAGGTAAAAATCCTGAGTAAGGAAATCTAGTAGCTCGCTCCTCGGCCATTTTTGAGGTCCTGGGTTGCATTCCTGGCAGGAACGTCAACTGCAATATTTTATCATTCCTGAAGCACTTTTATTAACAGATGATCGTATTGCGCGGAATTTGATTTACAAATGCAGTGTTCTATGCACCATTGGGTGTGGAAAGGGAATGATGATTAATTGATAGAAGTAATGATTTTCATTATCAACCCAGACAATGAGGGATCATACGCTCTGTAAATGCTTAGACTTACATATTCTCAACAGTTTCATCCCTTTTGAAGAAATATCTAATAAAAAAGCAATTGGCCTAAATAATATCACAAAATTATAAAATTTGGTAATGATGGAATTTGTTCATGATACAAATTAATATCGAGTTAGGAAATATTCCTAACAGAGAAACAAGTTATATGTAAACTAGCTGACCCGACAGACGTTGTCCTGCCCAAACATTGGCTTGCCTTGGAAAAATACTTTTTATTGACAAGTTGGTACCTAGGTACTTGTTTGTGATTAAATTACAAAATTGTTAATATTCAAATACTAAATTTAAGTAGGTAATTGTTTATGGTTGAATTCCAAAACATAAAATAAATATTTTTTCAAATATGGCACTCTTTTTGCAAACATCAAACTCCAGTCTTCTCGCCAACAGCAGGGGTGTACTTATGTAGGAATACGATTTAAAAAAAAATTATAAAATTTAATATTATTTTAGTATTTCCAAAAATCCAGTAAAAAGAAATAAATGGGTAGAAATTATTAAGAATTTTAGGAAAAAATCTGATTGAGATCCACAAAAAACAAATGCTGTTTGTAAACATTCAAAAACAAACTTTTTTATACCACTTTTTGCAAATGCATTCTACTTGAGCATTCAAGCAGGGTTGCATAGCCCTGGTAGATCGATGAATAAAACATTTATGCTCTTTACTTCTTTTTTACACATTAGATTGAATATTTTAATATCTACGACCACGCACAGCGCAAATATCTATATTTCTCTGAAAACCGCACGTAAATCGGTTTAGCCGTTTAGAAGGAGTTCAGTGACATCACACGTACAGAGGAATTATATATATAAAGATAATATCATAAAAGAATAAAATTTTGTAATGATAGAATTTGTTCATGATACAAATTAATATCGAGTTAGGAAATATTCCTAACAGAGAGACAAGTTAATTTTTGCACAAAAATTATGTTTCTAATTTTCCGAGCCTGAAGGTGATAAAAAATCGCAAGTTCCTGATGGGTACCAAGGCCACAATTATGAACGACTATCTTCATCAGTAAATACTGAGACTGTATAAACTTATATCGATGTTTATGCACGAAAGTATAAATATTTGTATGAAAATTCAAGGTGTCTTTGTCGGTAACCGGTAATTGAACATGTTTAGAAAAAAAACCGTAAACGTATTCTATTTTTCATGCAGAAAACTTAATTTTACTTTGTAGATAAAATTAAAGATATATGTTAACTTCTTATTGTAATCGGGTAGCATATTTTTTTAAATATACTAATTTTCGCACACACACATCGATTTTTCTTTATAGACAGTCGAAGATAACTCTGTTAACTTCGCATTATAATCAGGGTCCTGGGCTGGTATTCCAAACGAAATTATAGCGCGTTTTTACGTACTAAATACGCATTATAGCGCGCTGTAAACGCGTTCGGAATACCAGCCCTGGGGGACCTTAGACTCCCCCTTAGGCCGGTAAGGGTTAAAGTACTCGACTGTCAAAAGTAGATAATCCCTGTCAAACTAAAATTATTATTTGTTTGTAATTAAATCCAATAAATATAAAATTGATAACATAGAATTATGTATACTAATTTTATTTATTTATTTATTTTGTTCATTAACGCCTAAAAGGCATTTACAAAAAATAAAAATAAAATACATGCTAACATGCTAAATAATAAACACAGAATATACAGAAAAAATATGTGAAACTAGTTAGAAAGGATATAATAAAAAGTTTTACAAAGTAAAAAAAAAACAATAATAACAAAGGTATGCAAGAAAAAACAGTAAGCATATAAACAAAAAATGCAAAGATATAAGCTTATGAAATAAATTCTGTAAAGCAAACACAGTAAATAATGTGTTACGGTAAGCAAGAAAGACAAATAAACAAGCAAGCATATTATTATCGCGAAAAAAGAAGAAATAAAAATATGTATATATGAAATGCGTATTTGCCAATACTACAATGCAATTTTATATAAAAGTAAAACATAAAAAACAAGTATAAGGTAATAAAAATAAACAAGAATTTTTTTAATTTATGGAATTGAATTGACAATAATAGTTTGACGAGCAGCTACAAATAAAGTTGATATTGTGGACTTATAAGATAGTAAAGAATTGGACAAAATGAAACAATAAAGTACTCCTAGTGTTGACAGCAGTGTTATGATTGATATACGAATTTTTTTTTTTTCATTTCTTTATTTCAATTGTTTTTGGGATATGCCTACTTACCTGCACATGGTGATTAGACATCTCTACCACAACTTTGTTTAAATCACATTTGAAGAAACATTTCCTATCTTTTCTTCTCCTTTTATTACACATTTGTGTGAAGAAAAGTCTCGGTATTAATTTATTTATAGACACATTGCTTGTTTTACTTTAGTATCTATTTAATTTTTATTTTTACGTACTTACATATTGAAACGAAATAATAAATAACAGATTTTATTTTTAATAATTGGTTGGAATAAATCACAAAATCCATACTAATATTATAAATGCGAAAGTGTGTTTGTTAGCTTGTTTGTGTTTCCTTCACATCTCAACGGAGCGACTGATTGACATATTTTTTTAGCCGGAGAGGTGAGAAGTAAAACAGGATACTCATTTTTCATCCCGAATTAAAAAATAAAGAGGCGGTAAGGTGGAATGTCAGAAAGAATCGATTTTGAAATGAATTCTTTCAATTTCTATAACTGACGCTTTATCTATGGTTAGCTTTTCGTTTTGGTTTTGTTATGAGAAACTTCAGCCCTACGGGAAATTGGATACAATAAATATTTTCTTGCGCGCGGTAAAAATTCTAGCATTAAATTGTACCGCAAAGCTTTCTAAAACTGTACGAAAAAAATAATAAAAAAACATTTTGATAAAAACGAACAACTTTGAACGACGTCACTCGTTCATATGAATCAACCAATGATGAGAGAGTTATGGAAGATTTCCGGTTTGCTTGCCGTGAATGGAACAACGGGAAGAACTGATCGAGAATAAGCGGAAGTGAACCTCTAACGTCACACGCGGAGTTATTTCAGAAATTTTCTTCCAAGTCGGTCCCTCGATGCTGAGGATCGTGATCACCATAAACACTTCTGATTAGTCTGTTCCACTCCAGTCTGTCCTCAGCCCGACGTACTGACTCATCAAATTTTAGCCCCGTAGCCACCTTTATTTAGTAAGTCCATCTATATGGGATTTTACCCCGGTTTCTCCTACCTTCAACTCGGCCAGACATAATTGCCTTTTCTAGATTGTCTGGCTCACGTCTAGCAATATGTCCAAAGAAAGACAGTATCCTTCTCAAACACACCACTGATAGACGAGTTATAATATTTCAGAAATACAACACTTTAAAAAATCGTAGCGCTGATAATACGATATATAAACAAAGAAAATATTTTTTTTGACATAGTTTAAAAGTCTTTAACAAATTAAAAGTTATGAAAAAAACCACTCAACTTCCTCATTGGATTTTGGATTTGTGAACAGAATAATGAAACTACATAATTAACGGATCGTCGTATTTCTTTTAAAGCGATAATTGGAAGACCAAGCTATTTTCAATCCCGATAAAATATATCATTCCATCGGGAAAATTCTTATTGATAAACGACACAAATAATTCATTATTACCTAAATATTTTTTCCTTTATACCACGTGGGCGAAGCCGCGGGTAAAATCTAGTTAAAAAGATTAAAAGAATCAAAACTTACCATATGATTATTTAGAGTGAAATAAAATTAATTTCCAACATTAACCCGGCGTCAATATTTTACAGTACGCGGTAGATGAACCGAATGTGAGACACCCATAGTTAAAAATACATTATTCATCATTTTATATTTCTATTTTTTTTTTTATTTCTTACACGGGTAAACTGCAATGTACATTTTATTATTCGAATTCTAAAAAAAACATACAGTTTTTTTTTCATTAGACATTTATTCAATTAATTGTGAAGCTATGTGGAAAGTGGCAACGAAATACTGAAATTTTTCTTCGAAAAATAATAAAAAATTGGAAATAAACTGAGATTCAAATAAAAACATAATGTTGAGAAAGAATATATAATAGATGCAATTGAAAAATACATAAAATTTTGGGCATAAAAAATACTCAGATATATTTTTCTGTATTGTATGTGCCTGAAAATGTTACACAAACTGTGAATCTGGGTGTAATGCACCCGAACGCTCGTTGAACCCACCTATTTTATCCCACGCGCCAGGAACTACTTAAATAAAGCAAGCTATCGATATGTTCGTTTTTTTTCCGAGCTGGGACGAGATTTATTTATACTCGTATATACGCCTAATGGGCATTTTTAATAACATTTGTATATATATTAAATTATTATAAAAGAAAGTAGAAAGACACAATGGTATATAGTAGACTTGGTGGGAGTGGCAGTGGGAGATAAGTGTTTATAATTGAATTTAATTAAGTGATTTAATGAAAGAAGAGAACTTGTTATCAAAGAAATCAAGACTGGTATGTTTGTTGGCAGACCTAAGAATTCTGGACATAGGGGAATGAAAACCATAGTTAGTTCTATGGTTATGAGTATAAAAAGTAAGTTTTGTCGCAAGTTTCTATTTGCACTATTTAATATTATTAAACTCAGTAGTTCAGGCTTTTCAAAGAGTGAGTTGAGAATTTTAAACAGGACTAGAAGGTCGGATTTATTTCGACGGTCTTGAAGAGAAGATATATTCGACTCATTATACGTATATTGGTTTCTGAATGAGCCCAACTCCAGTCTATCTTTCCTAAAATCGATGTTGAACTGATTCAATATTTTTGACGTGAAGATCATAATATGGAGACCAGATAAAAGAGGAATACTCTAGGTGCGGGCGAACTAGGGAACAGAAGAGAGTTTTAAGGGTTTAAAGGTTTTTTTAATGTGACGTTGTCAATTCTATAAGTAGTGAACGTTTAAAAAGTTGCCAGGATCATTGACGCCCGGTAAATAAATAATTTACGAATTACTTTGCATATCGTTTAGCGTAAAAAAGAAAATAAAAGTGGTAAAAAAGCAACATTCTTGAGAAGGGAATCTGGACGTCTAGGTGTTTACAGAGCTTGTGACGTGTCACTTTCGTTTTAAGTTCAAATTACATGCTGTGAAACATCGACCATTATTATTTATCTTACCCGATTATAAACTTGTAACCTTTTCTCCGATACTTATTTTTTTCTCCTTAAATGATTGGCGTACGAAGTACGAATGCAGTGCTCAGTGCACCATAAGGTGTAGATAAGCAAATGATGATGATGATGACTAAGTGATTAGTAAACATAAAAAAAACATCGGTTACATGAAAATGAATAAAAAATGTATAATGCGAAGTAAAAAATTCGATCAACATAAATATGTAGATAATAAATGCCTTGTAAACAATTTATTTTGTTTGAATATTTATTTTTTATTTATTTATACTTTCAGAATTTTGACATATTTTTTTTTTACAGAATAATCCCGTCCCGTGCCCGTGCCGAGGCAAACATTTTACAATAAATATGATGAAACATGCCTTAAATTAGTTATTTGACATAGTTAACATAATAAGAAAATAAAAACGTAATTAATCTAATTGACCTACTTATCATCGTATTAATAAAAAGCAAAATAAACTAAAACAATCATAAAAAAAATATAATAAATTCAAATAAACTTGCAGACAAAATTAGAATATATGGATTGAAATATATTTATATTTTGATTCCCATGCTGGATTTAAATCGTCCATATGCTTTAATTGCAAGATATTAGAACACTTTGAACGTATTTTAAAAAAATCTTTGAATCCCATAAAATATTACAAAATAAAATCGGTTTCAAAACCCCATATTTGATATAAAAAATTCGCTAAAGCGTGAAAATTATATTTGTGAAAAACAATTTACCACAAAGATATTTGCAAGTGCGTAATCTTCCAAATGAAAATTAGTTACCTAATAGACAAAACCTAAAGAGTCTCCATTCTAAAATTATTTTTCTCCTTAAATGTTTGCAAAAAAACAATATTTCAATAGCGCGCTTGTGAATAAAAAAAGTCAGGTGCTTACAAAATATAAGAGTACAAAATCCTGAAGCGTTTTTTTAAGACGAAAATAACGCTTTATTCCCTAAATTATTACGAAGCATTATTTATAATAATTGAATGTACATATTTTTCTTATTCTTATATTTTAATGTTAAATTTTGTACATTAAAAAAAAATTATACTTGATCTTATAAAAAAAAAACTATTTATGCATATTTTAATAAGCACCCCTCTCCTTACCACGAGAACCACTGCATTTTACTTAATATTGTACAATGTATATATTTAAAAAGAAATGTTTGGTAATTTTCTATTTTTATACCCAGGGCCCGTTTACAATGGGAAGTTAGGACGTTATCTTAAATTGTCTACAAAGTATAATGGATTTTTTTGTACCAAAATGTGTATATTTGTACGAAAATTTAAAGATTCTTCTTTGATAACCTGTAATTGAAGATGTTTTAAAAAAATGGATGCATATCCTATTTTTCATACAGAAAATTTTTCAGTATTTTTAATTCCGAATAAGATATTTTGCCACTACAATTCGTAACCGCCATTGCTAAAATCATTCGTAGTATATCTAAACTTTATGCAGTTAAAATGCGCCAATTTCAAAATATTTTTAATCAGCCATTTGATCATTCTCGTCAGGCCCCTGTGTAAAATAAGGCCCAGAGATAAATTTTCTCGAGCGATTACGAAAATACACTACCGACCCCCCACCTTTAAGTTTTGGGTAGGTACATCGATATGAAACGTATGAAACAAAGGGAAGCGTACGTCACGGTACACATATCTACGCACTTAAATGACTTAGCTTCAGTATCACGTCACAGTTTATTTTTAGTGAAAGAAATATTTACGTTCTTGTGATTTACCCAAATATTTCAATATGAGAGCCATTTTAATGAGTTGTAGAAAAATAACTAACTTTCTAACTTACAATTAGAAAAATGAATTAAATTGGGGTAGAGTGGAATTCGAACAACAGACCTTTGAGCTGTGAGTACTAGCCACGGGACCATAACCCAATTCAAGTTACAGATAAAATTCTCCCGACTGATTACGAAGATACACTATCGATCCCCTTACCATCAAGTTTTGATGTAAGTACATCGGTTTGTACCGACGGCGACGGGTCTAGTACCCCTTGATACACATATCTGCACATTAAAAGTGTCATAAATTTTGTTCCGCCGAGCAATTTTTCCTTTATTTACGATTCATTTCAATTTTTCACTGTGCTCAAGTTGGCACTTTTTTCCTTAAAATATTTTTAAAAATATGAAGGAGAAATAAGTAAATTTCGAAGTTAAATTAAATTCTGAGATGACTGTCAGTTTTGAAAACGAGCGGCTAGATGCTGCGCTATTGACATACAAGAGCACGGCAAATGTTGCCACTGTAAAAACTAAATTTAGTTACTATTTTTTTTCCATCTGTTTTACTATCTTTCTGAGTATACGTATCGAGACGTTAAAAGAGCTGGCCTTGTAATCGCTCAGTAGATAAATACAGACGGTCGTTTAGCATACCTGCTTAGTAATTGTCAAAAGTCAAATAAAAATCATGTTCAAGCGAACATTTTTTGCTTGAATTGGGATTTATTGGAGATTGTGATCGCTTTGATGTGGGCACTTTTTATCACAGAAGACTTTTTAAAATATAAATGAGAACTATTTAAAATTTTAATGAGTTGTATGTATGCAACTCAGCAGGACTTTAATTTAAGAATATTTTTGAAAAATAAATAAAAAATAAAAAAAAAGGAACGCGGACTTAATTATCGGGGTCATTCATTGGTTCTATTCGATCATATGACGTCGAGATGACAAGTCGGTAGAGCATACCGAGGTAGATAGAGATTGATTCTTTTAAAATTACATGTTGCCGACGAAGACACTTGAATTTTTTATACAAATATTCACATTTTAGTTTGGAAAATCATTCGTTTAAATTAGATAACTATCTTTACTTCGCATTGTATTCGGCGCCCTGGTTATACTTAATATCTATATGTTGTGTACAGCAACTAAAAACCAAATAACACGTACAACCTAGAAAGTTAAATGCATTCAATTTTAATTTAAGTGCACCTTCTAACATCAAGAGATTATGCCTTTATAAACAGGACATTTCAAGTGGGGTGAATGCCTCAGTAATAATATGGCTATGTAGTTATTAAAGTAAAGTTATTGTACATGTCTAGTGCAGTCCGGTGATATTTAGTTTCGTTTGTCAGAAAACACTTAGCAAAAGCGACGGTCCGATGGCTTTACGTCTACTTGTCTACTATATTTGGTGTTAATGTTCTCCTAGCTTAATGGAGGTATTGTCCACGGCCTATTGTCGCCATTTGTCATCCCAAGATATTGTCGTTTATTATGTTTCGCTTCTCTATTCCCCACCCACATTATTTATTGTAATAGATAGTAGATAAATCAATAGAGTGGAACAATAAATCAATGTCCATTTAAAATCTAAATTTATACATTAGGCAAATGGGTGTTTGTTCCTTTATAAAAGCATTTAATCAGCAAATGCTTTCAGACCAATAATTACAAATTTACTTTCATACAAATAAAATGAAAATTCGTTCAAGAATCAAATAGAAACTACATTACTTAGACATACTTTAGGTACAAAAAAAAGGATACAAATAAAAACAATATATAAACCACACCTGTATGCAAATAGTGAAACTATACGAAATATGACGATTTGCGCGTATTTTAGATTAATTGCAAAATTCTTCCCAACTTCTTTACGAGAACAATAATTTTATCATGCGCAGTGATTTGAATAAATTTTAATTGTTCATACTGAAAAATATTTCATTCATATTAGTATTAACAATATTTTGAGTTTGTCCAAATTTTTGTAGACAAGAACTGGATTCAACTCCCTGGGGAGCTATTTATACTAACATATTACAACAGAGATGAAGAATATTTAAGAGAAGGTAATATAGAAGTCTAAGCATCTACATGGCTTATGACCTGTCAATGGCTGGTATAAGTGGCCACTTTACACACTGTGTAACATTCACCATTCTGCCTATATTTTAACATCTATATTCCTTCAATTCTTTCATCTGTTGATGTTTGTGCAGTTAAAGACTTGAAACCTTTATTTATGCGGGTGAGATTCATCCAATTGAATTATTTCACCTACATACTAGGCAACGCCTGAAAATATTATTTTTTCAATTTCTATACTTCTTCATGGACCAGGTAATTTATCAACAATATTTTGAGTTTGTCCAAATTTTTGTAGACAAGAACTGGATTCAATTCCCTGGGGAGCTGTTTATATTAACATATTACAACAGAGATGAAGAACATTTAAGAGAAGGTAATATAGAAGTCTAAGCATCTTCACAAACATCAACAGATGAAAGAATTGAAGGAATATAGATGTTCAAATATAGGCAGAATGGTGAATGTTACACAGTGTGTAAAGTGGTCACTTAAACTAGCCATTGACAGGTCATAAGCCCAGTAGATGCTTAGACTTCTATATTACCTTCTCTTAAATGTTCTTCATCTCTGTCATATTAGTATTAATATAGTGCTCAAGAAAAGTGTGCTGTTACTGCATATCTCTCAAAGTTCAATAATAATATAAATTTTTTATATTATGCAACGATTATTTCATTAAATTTAATAATCATTCTTTTTTTATATTTTCTCTTTATATATTTTGACGATTTGTTTTATCGTTAAATATCTTATAAACTGTAATTTTGTTATTTTTATAATTAATTAATATTTTATAGACCGTATCCTTATTATTATTAAAATAATTTGTTTGTCTACTAAGATCTCTTTAATTTTGAAAATTAATAGAAAGTACTTACTATCTATTAATTTTAATGCTTTTATTAGTTAAGTCGTATACCGGGTATTTTATTCAGGCTAAAAGCTTTAAATAACTTGATATTTACTTAGTACAAAATAAAGAAACGGAAAAATTAAAAACATGTTCTTAAAAGAGCAGTTCAGACATCTTACTTTATTTAAATAAAATATAAAATAGTAAAATTGGAACAAACCTTATATGCTTGAATTCTCAAAACAGGGATTTGAGGGTCAAAGTTTTTTGCCAGTATACCCACGATTTATATTTTAAGATTTTTATGAACTTAAAGCAATTAAAAAAAAAACAAAGCTGACAATAATTTCCCATTTTGTTTTCAAGATTATGTTTGCCCTAGACTTTGTATAATTTCTATTTAATTATTTTTTAAAGTATTTATTGCAATTTCTTTATATTGTAATTCTAAATTTTGTTATTGTCAGTATCATAAAACGCAATTATTTATTTTAATTTTCTATATTATTTCCCTTGTCTAAAGTTCAAAAGTCATAATAAGTTCGTGAATATGTAAAATGTAGAATAATTAGTTTCAATAATAAAGTTTTATGTATCTTATTTTATTTTATCTCTAATTCTTAATATTTTATTTGTATTTATATTTTCGACACTTGACACTTGTGCAATATTTACACACATGTCCACCCTCATTCCATTATAACACCCACTCACCCACCCTCTCACTCACTTACACTCACACAAACACACAAGTATGTATTGTACGTGTATTTAACGTATTTCTGTGGATAACTGTCATTGGTTTTATTGTCTGTATATTTTATTTGTTATATTTTTGTTACATGTATTACTGTTGATATCACCAATAAATAAAAATAATAATAAAAAAAATATAATAGAACCATGCTGCATTTGGTTTACCAATGCAGTGCTTTATGCACCAACGGTTGAGGAAAGGAGGATGATGAAAATATTTAGAAATTACATCAGAGTTTTGAGTAAAACAATATTGTACATCTTATACTTGCTTCACGCATAGGTAATATCATTCCAGTTCAATAGCATTTTTTCAATAGGTATTTATTTACATGGTGGTGTTTGCACTCACCAGCAAAATTAGAAGGCATTAAAAAAGGCGGTGTGTTAATTTTTGAGCTCACTGTTTTATAATAGTGTAAATGTTTATGTAGCGCTCAGCTCCATAATAAGTTTGTAGCAGCTCCTGGGAATACAATGCTGTTGTACAATGTGTGTGTTTTTTCCCCTGGATTATGGGTATAAAGCAATGTTTCTTTACACACTACAGAATTTACCATTGGCGTGTCCCTATCGTTATGCTTTCAAAAAAATCGTTTCTTATGGGAGCTAGTACCACCTAAAAAGCCTTAAAAACGGACAGTTTTATCTGTCGTCTTCGGACGTACGGTATACAAATATGATATATTGTTTTTTCAAATATGGCTTCAAATATTGCTTTTACAAATTTTAAATATTACTTGCTATACCTGTTATTCATTCTTTTTCTCTACTGCATCGACATGTTTTTATACTTTTAAACTACTTTTAATTACTTATATTGTATATGTATATGAAATCAATATATTGCTGCTCCTACTATGTGTCATTAAATTTGAAGATGTTTTTAAATTAACATAAATTTATATTCTTATTTAAAGGTTCTTTAAATATTCTTCTCATCGTTTCTTTGAATCCCAACGAATTTATGTTTTTCCTTTTAAAAATAATGTTATTATTTTATTTTATTTTTACATATAAGCATGTTTTTCATTCTTAACTTAACTTTTAATTACTTTTACAAATTTTCTTAATTTTTTTACTTTAATTTTAATTTTTAAACAACTTCTATTATGTTTATTTTCCTTCTTTTTTTTGTAATTTAATTAATAAACTTACATATAATTATTATATAATATGGAAACTTCACTGGTCCATTAGAGTTAAGTCTAACTGTGTAAAATATAAAACGATATATCTGTACTGTATGTTTCCTAAATAAAATAAAAAAAAAGTTAAATATCAACATTATACAACAGAGATGAAGAACATTTTAGAGAAGAGAATATAGAAGTCTAGGCATCCACAGGGGTTATGACCTGTAATTGGCTGGTTTAAGGGGCTATGTAATATTCACCATTCTGCCTATATTTGAACATCTATATTCCTTCGATTCATCTATCTGTTAACGTTTGTAAAGTTAAAGAGCTGAAACCTTTATTGTTGCGGGTGAGATTCATATGATTGAGTTATTTTACCTACATATGAGGCAACGCCTGAAATTTAAAAAAAAAAATTATGTACTTCTTCTTGGACCAGGTGGATTTATCAACAATGTTTTGAGTTGGTCAAATTTTTTGTAGACAAAGATTCCTGTGCGATATTTTATATTTTTGATATTTTATTTTGCTGTCTTTGTAGTCTGTTTATGTCGTTTTGATTTCATGTTCCCCATAGTAGTTGCATATAACATATTTTAGTTTTTACAAAGGCTTCGTAAATTAGATTTTTTTCCGTTTTTGGAACAAAGTTTTTGACTTAAAAAAAAAGACTCCGTAATGTCGCCACTTTGCTAACTAAATTGTTGATATGAATTTTCCATGTCAATTGTCTATCTATTGTTAGTCCTAAGTATTTAACATGTTCAATTTCAGTTAGTTGTTCATTATTTATGTAAGCATCTACTTTATGACTTTAAAAAAAAATCACTTTATAAAAATATGTTCTTGATAAATTTTGATATTCAATGTTTTATATAAGTACATCGGTAATGTTATAAAACGTTGATATTAGTTCTTAAGATGTTCTGAACTAACTCAATAAAGCATAATTAAATAAATGCGGCAGCGAGAATGGTGCCTATCTAAAAAAGGCGAAAATAGCAAGAGGCTTTCGAGTTGTGGTCCTATAGAAGAATTCTGGAAATTTTCTGGAGAGACCGCATCACGGATGACGAGGTTTAAGGTACTAAGGGACCCGCTTAACCCTTTGGCTGCTAAGCAGTTTTTCAAGAATCTGATCAGAAATGCCAACATTGAAAAAAATAATTCGGTGGTATATGTTGTATTCCAAACACACCTACTGTTTAAAAAATTTATAACACTTCCAAGAAAAATCTTCCGTTTTATATATTGCTAGTTCAAGTCCAATGGAGTAAGTAAGATAGACAACACTTGCCGAAATAACCATCACGCATTAGCTTTTCGTGCAGCGGTTGTAAACCCTTTCTTATTTAGTAAAAACAACAAGCCTTTTATAATATTATGGTCTCACAAAGCGATGATATACGAATATTAATATTTTTTTATATTTTTAATTGACTGATTTTGCAATGTACAGACATTCATCGTTTCAGGTCCCCACTAGCTATGTTTCCTGTGTTATTTTTATGAAAGATTCTGCAAATTTAAATACCATAAGTGAACTTAAAAAATGTTTATAACAATGTATTCAATAATTTTTTTTTAAATAAAAAAATAAATATTTGTGTTCGATTTACCCGAATATTTAATTTTGAGGGCCATTTTCAACGAGTTTTAAATAACTCACTACTCGTATTCGAAAATATGAATCAATTTCGGGTGGAGTGGGATTCAAACCACGGACATTTGAGCCACGAGTCCAAGACATTAGCTACGGGACTACAACCCGATTCCATTCATCATTACCTTTCCGCACCTAATGGCGAATAGGGAACTGCATTGGTACACCAATCGCAGCAATCTTGATCATTTTTGTTACATAAAGGTAAGATGATCAGTCTTACGGTTCAGGTGCCAGTCTAGGGACTACGAAATAATCTATTGTAATAACCATTTTTTTTAAATAAATATTTTATCTCAACCATACCGGGAATCGAACCTAAGACCTCTTTTATGGTAGGTAAACGCGCTGAATACTACACCACGAGGCCGACAAATGTATTTAAACTGTTATAAAAAATGTAATTAAACTATAAAATACAACATAAAAGAAATGTTAATGAAATAAGTAAAAGTAGTATAGTTAACATTTTACATATCTAGTTATATCCATAATAATTTCTACGAAAAATGATTTTTTCTCTTAAGCAAGAGAACGTCTATAATTTAGTGTATCATTTTTTACAGTAAACTATGACGATTATTCACAAAACCATGGGAAATATTACATAAAAATACCCATTTTAAATTTATATAAAATTGAAACCCTAATTAATAGTTTCGCTTCCCCTTAAAAATAAAACCTATTTGTGTAAAACCGATAACTAAATAATAACCGGTAATACATTTTTTTTTCAGAATGTTTTATACCAATGACGGATGAGTGCAAAAAGCAATTCTTAAATTTATTTCCCTCTAAGAGGATTATGAAGTCAGCAAAAATCTTGTTAGAATTATATGACCCGGATTAAGAACAACGTTATATCGTTCTTTAGCAGTCTAAAGGTTAATACCATTTCCGGAAGACGTGCTAGATGGATTAGTCACAAAGTGCATCCCGAGGGTCTAGGAGAACTAAAGAGGACCGCACAGGACAGACCGGAGTGGCAGAGGAGATGCATAGCTTTGCTGCAAATCAAGTCTCCTCCATAACATATATTTTTTCGAACCGAAAAAAATGCGGTAAAGGGTTAAGTTAACAGATAATAAAAATTCATAAAAGCAATCAAAATTTGGCTCAAGAACATTAGCATAGAAGTAATAAAAAAACATTTTAGTGGCATAAATTTTGAATACTGTACCTACACTGTACAGTCCTTTTTAGAACCCCCCAGTTGAGAGAACACAAAATCTAAAGTCAGACTCTTATACAATATTTGCCAAATACAAGATGCGACTAGTAATTTAATAACGTGTCTTTTATACATCAGTGGTCGACACGACATCAAACTTAAAATTCGTAAATAGGGTTTGGAATTTGATTCATTAATTTATTTTATAGGGTAAAAAGCAGTATGCACAGAAATATTATCAATTTCTTTTCATATCAGTATAGGATACTTATGCACATACCAAACAATTTGTTTACGTCATCATCTTCATCATTCCCTTTCCGCACTTAATGGTTCATAGGGCACTGCCTTAATACACCAATCGCAGCGTATCTTGATCATTTTTGTTACATGAAGGTAAGATGATCAGTCTTAGACTTCAGGCGGCACCAGTCCAGGGACTATGAAATATTCATGTGTAAATGTATCTTTTTAAATAAACATTTCATGTCAATCATGTCGGGAATCGAACCCAGACCTCTTGCATGGTAGGCAAACGCGCCGACCACTGCACCATTATATTAAATTGTTTACACTTAAGACAATAATTTAAATTATGTTTAATATAACAAATGTAAAAGATAAGAAATGATAAAATATCTATATAATAATAAAAATGATTAAATATCTGCTTCTCTCAATATTTCTATGATTTTTGTCTTAAATTTACGTAAATTGTCATAAAAAATATCAGCCTCGGTAAATCTATCGTTGAATTGCTCGCATATTTTAAGAATTGTAGAATGTTTTAAATAGTTTATTGACGCGTTGTCTGTGTAAAACAGAAGATTTTGTCTTGTCGGTCTAGATGGCACACGGAATTCTAACCGTCTATGCGTTCTGCATGATGCATTGTTATCCAAGTCTTATTTGTAAACGAATTTGAAAAAAACAATAAAAAATATAATTCAAATTTTAAATAATTTAAATGGGGACTATGTTTTATACCGTTCATGCGCTCTGTAGCTGCAAGACATGCTGTGATTGATCTAGCTCCTATCTGTTATCTGTAATTAAATTTAATTATAATTGGAAACGAGGAACTAGAATCCCAACCGCCCATGGACTATGAAGCTGCAAGACGTGTTGGCATATTTATTGTACAGCGCCCTTGAGGTGGTTTTTACAAAAATGGCGTCATTTTCTTATTTTTATTTTAATAACATGTACGGCAAATCCGCCTTTTACAAAAATATTAACATATTTGGTTTAATTATTTAAAAAAACAAACATAAATTACCTTTTACCCAAGATTTATAGACAAAAATTAAACTTAAAAATTATACATTATATTTAGTAGAAGTTCAAACAATTTAACAATAAATGTAAAAATCAAATTAATATAACAAGAAAATAATAAAGTACTGTTTCATACAGCTGGGCAAAGTGAACAGAAAATGGTATATCATTAAATGTATAAATAAATACATGTAATAATAGGAACAATACCCTCTACTAAATATATCCGATACGTGGGAATAACTATTCCTGATATCATGAAGTCTGTTCAATACGGCATTACAAGTATACACTGTCCGTAATTTGTTGCTACAAAACGGTGGCACCTGTCTAGTCAGTCTTCCAGGCACCCTGAAGCTGATGAGAGATAACAGTTCAGTGCAATCCCATAATGAATTTACAATTTTGAATACATCGCCTAAGGTAAGGTCTATAATTTTTCTTATATCGTTAGGTTTTAACAAATTTAATGTGTTTAGTAAAAAATCGTAATTTAATAATTCATGACTGATTCTAAGTTTAAAATTTATATCCCTTAAAAAATTGTTTTGGACTCTTTCCAAAGAATTTTGGTGACAGTTTTAGTAAGGAGTCCATATTGTAGATTTATACGCTAGCTGGCTTCTCACTAAAGAAGTATACATCAACTTCAAAGTGCCTATATTTTTGAATTCCTACATCACACGTCACATGAAGCCTAAAATTGTCATTTACTGATTGTGATTTACCAGTTATGTTGTTTATGTGACTAATGAAGGATAATTTTTGATCGAAAACGACACCCAGGGCCTCGATTATGATGGGAAGATAAAGACGTCATACTTTCACCTTGACGGTAAAGTTGAAGATAAATTCCCTCTAGCGATTATAAAAGATAGGTATACTACCGACCCCTCACCTTCAAGTTTTGGGTAGGTACGTCACGGTACACATGTCTACGCACTAAAATGACATAGCTTCAGTATGAAGTCATAGTTGAAGATAAAAGTCTCCCGACCGACTACAAAGGTAAAGTACCGATACCCACCATCAAGTTTTGATGTAAGTACATCATTTTATACTGACGGGTCAAGAACCCCTCGATACGTTTATCTAAGCATTAAAAGTGTCAAAAATTTTGTTCCACCGAGCAATTTTTAAAAAATTATGATTTATTAAAAATTTTAATCGTTATGAGGTTGGCACTTTTTTTATTAAAAGCCTATTAAAAATATGAGAGAGAAATAAGTAAGTTTTGAAGTCGAATGAAATTCCGACATAACTGTCACTTTAATAAAACGAACGCCTAGATGTGAAAATAATGTCGCTAGGTTCATTCCTATTAACAAATAAGAGTATCTAGGCGTCAGACACAGATAATATGCGTCAGAAGTTACCACTCTAAAAAAAATAATTTAGTTATTATATTTTTCCATCTCTTTTACTATTTTTCGGAGTGTATGTATCGAGACGTTATAGGAGCCGGCTTTATAGTCGATCGGTAGATACGTACAGATGATCGTTAAGGGTACTGTCTAGGTGATTTCCAAAAGTCTTGCAAAATTCATGTTCAAGGGAGCATTTTTTGCTTGAATTGTGATAGATTTGAGTTTATGATTGCTTTGAAGTGAGCACTTTTTATTACAGAAGCCTATTTAAACTATAAATGAGAACTATTTTTAATGTAAATGACGTAAGGAATGCGAACTAATTGTTTGCGGTCATTCCATCGGCTCATATGATGTCGAAAAAAAAAAAACTGGCTATTCGATCAGGAGTTTATATATTAAAAAAATAGATTATTTGTAAATATAGATATATATAAAATAGAATTTATAACTAAGTAATATTCTCATGGATGTTTATGTGTGTAAATGTATGTTCATATGTATGTATGTATGTGTATATATGTGTATATATGTATGTGTGGATATGTATGTGTGCATGTACGGGTATAAATATGTATGGATATGGATGAGGATGATATATAAATATAGACTTACATATAGATATAGATATAGATATAGATAAAGATATAGATATAGATATAGATATAGATATAGATATAGATATAGATATAGATATAGATATAGATATAGATATAGATATAGATATAGATATAGATATAGATATAGATATAGATATAGATATAGATATAGATATAGATATAGATATAGATATAGATATAGATATAGATATAGATATAGATATAGATATAGATATAGATATAGATATAGATATAGATATAGGTATAGATATAGGTATAGATATAGATATAGATATAGATATGGATATGTTAATAAATAATGTTTTTAATAAAATGCTTTGTGCCTATTAACACACTTCTGTTTAAAATTTTGGTACTCCGGCTCTGTATATATTTATTTTTTATCTTAAAATTGCGTTATCATTCACTTATTTTTTGCTTTTTTTTTTACATCTTCTAAATATTTTTTTTGAAAGCATAAATTACATGTACTTTTTTTCGCTCTCTATATCTAAGTTAGTAGTAATTATTATTATTATAAAACCATGTAGGACTATCATATGATTAATTGTAAAGGATCTTTACCGACAAGCCATATTCATTGGCTTGGTGAGTCCTGTAAAAAAATAATAATTTTAAAAATGTTTTTAAAATAACTAAAATGTAATATTGTATGTAAATAATAAATAAATAAATAAAAAAAAAAAAAAAAAATGACAAGTAGAAAGAACATACCGAGGTAAGATACAGATAGTACGGAAGTTAAGTATACCGTCTTGATATTTACAGATAAAGATAGCGTTCATAATCGAGGCACAGGTCACGTATCTCAGAAGTTGAGACTATCGACTACATATAAATTATCGACAATAATGATGACATTGATAAATCATAGATCTCCCCATTACTTTAACTCCAGTAACCCAGAATGATATTTAGAAATTACTTTCCATAAGTACATTTTCTCAACAGAATTACCGAATTTATTTTCTGGCAGATTATTTACCATATTTAATTTTACTCCCGTGTGCCTCGAGAAATTACCTTTCTTTGATGTTCATACGAAAGTAAAATTTAATCACAGGCATTTATTTTCCCAGTGGGAAATAAACATTCGGTAGACGAGCACTTAAATGACTTCAGAGTGCGGAATATTACGGAATCCGAAATTTTATTAAGGAAACAGATATAAGCAACTCATAATAATTATTCGTACTGAAGGCTTAATTAATACTTCTAAACTTTGAGATAATAATACCTTACGGTTATGGAGAACAGAATGTCTGCCTAAATCTACAAAGGAAGATCTAATTTTATACATTTTCCAAAAGGGAACAACGGTAAGCACAAACACTTGTTAATCAAATTATTTCAACGACAATACATTGTGTAATACACAGCTTGATAAACACGGCATTTGTGTACGTATGGGGTGTTGTCGTGGCCGTTTTTTACAAATAAAGAGACGAGAGGACACAACAAAAAAAAATACTGCAAATTAGTCAATGATAGTCCTTCATTATTTTACAACAAATTAGACGATGATTCATGGCATCTTCGCCGTGCACTACGCAAATATCGCGAGCAGCTTTGGCAACTTTATTCTCTCCATTTAACGCGAACAGAAGGGGCATCGAAAATGCTCACGATCGTCTTCTTGACATTAAATTTTGAAGACTTGTAATAAAATAAAATAATACATGTAACTAAAAGGAATAAAAAATTTCTTTAAAATGACGTACAATTTTTACCATTTTTACTTTTGGCGATAATTTTTTAATTTGCGTTTTCTAACCTTATCAAAACAATTCTGGAACGTCCTTTTTTGTATAAATCTTTATCTCCTCTATGGTCACGACACGTCATCCTTTCATAGTCCTCTTCATCTTATGAGCATTAAGTCGCCGAGGGCCAAGTCCGATGAATACGGTGGCTGGGGCATCAATGCGATCGGCTTTTTGTCAAAAAGTCGCGAACAAACTGTAAGGCGTTTTAGCAAGCTATTATTTCCGCACTGAATTTTCTGGAATATAAATATACTTTTTAAATTAGCCAATACCGCAAAACACGTTTTACTAGTTCGTCTGTCAAAAACCAACTGCGCGGCCAAATTGGGCGAAAATTTACAGATTGATTTATGATAGACCCGTGTAACAATCTAAGGAAAATACAGTTTATTAAAATTACGTATTTAAATTAGAAATTAAAATATTCTATGTATTATTGTCGGCCGAGAAGAAGTTTTTGCTTGGGAAGAACGATATATTGATACAATGTTTGAGTACGTCCAAATGCTTGCAGACTGGCTGGATTTCCTCCCTAGGGAGTTATTCATATTCAAATTTATTTCAACTGAGAGGGAAAACATTTTTGAGAAGGGAATATGTAAGTCTAGGCATTTACAGGGCTTATGACCTGTCATTGGCTGGTTTGAGTGGTCACTTTACATACCGTGTAACATTCACCATTCTGCCCATGTTTGAACATCCACATTTCCTCAACTCTTCCATCTGTTGACTTTTGTGAAGTAAAAGAGCTGAAACCTTTATCACGTGGGTGAGATTCATTCGGCTGAACCAAATCACCTACTAGGCAACGCCTGAAAACGATTTTCTATTTTTTATACTTCTTCTTTTACCAGGTAGTAATTCAACAATGTTTGAGCATGTGCAAATGCTTGCAGACTGGCTGGATTTCCTCTCTAGGGAGCAGGCAGAGGGGGCAGAATGGTGAATGTTATACAGTGTGTAAAGTGGCCACTTAAACCAGACAATGACAGGTCATAAGCCCTGTAAATGCCTAGACTTCCATATTCCCTTCTCAAAAATGTTTTCCCTCTCTGTTGAAATAAATTGAGATATATTGATATTTTAAATGGGAGTTGGACTATTATTTCATAATCAAAGCTTGTTTGTTCCCTCACATTGGTGCATAGGGCACCGCATTGGTACACCAAATGAAGTGGATTTCGATCATCTGTTACATGAAGTTAAGATAAGTCATGCACTTTATATGTTTAGTTTGGTTTTTAATTTTTCTTTAAAGTAGGTATAATTTACCCGCTTATTGAAAGTCATAATATATATATATATATATATATATATATATATATATATATATACAAAACAACATAAAAAGGTAGTCAAGTTTCAATAAATAAATACACATTTCAAAAGTAATATAATAAATTAATACAAATAAAATAATATTGTTAGTTCCATAAAATAAAAGAAGATCAAAGTTAATACAAAGAAACAGAAAATTAAAATATTTGTTAAAAAATGGCTCCTGGATTTGGGTCCCGAGAACTGCCTTGAGATGGTCACCCCACCAAAACAGTAGTCTATTTGAACTCGGAATTATTGTTGCATGTCTGCTATTTATATTTTATGTTTATATCCATAAAGTGTTATTTATTATATTTATTTATTATGTACTAGAAGAAAATATTAAAATAATGTAAATGAATGCCTCGACACGGGTTATGCTTAGTGAGGTGTTCGTATAGAAAAGAAAAAATATAAAATGTGAAATAAATAAATAAAAATAAATAAATATACTGCTGTCTTCCATGTACTCATTTAGTCCATAATTGGCCTTTTTTTAGAAGTACGCCTTTTATAAAAATTTTGAATTTATTGTCCGTCATGTTAAGAACATTGTCGGGTATTCTATTGTGGAAGCGTACGCAGTGCCCCAGAAACGATGTGCTAACCTTACTCGGCTTTAAATTCGGGATTACAAATTTGTCTTTACTTCTAGTATTATAATTATGTTTATCGCTATTTTCGAAAAAGATAGAAAATACGTTTTTAGATGCTGGTCCATAGGCAGTAAAATATTGCAATGAACCACCATTACAAAATATATTTCACATTAATCCTACCAGGAATCGAACCTTTCAGAAATCAAACGTGGTTGGCAAATGCGCCAACCAAAGAGGAGTAATTTCTACTCGATTTTCTTTTTCAGAAGTTGTCGATCGAAAAACCTAATCGAGTCAAAAACGCTTGTCTAAGATTCTGGTTCAACTTCACACACATAAAATTCTTTATCCTCTAGGACACGGAAAATTTATTATTTGTCTTGCTTATAATAAATAAGATTTTTATTACCTTCAAAGGGTTAATTTTTATTTAATTTACTTCAAAGATAAGCATCATATTTTAATTATGTATGTCAAGATCGGGTGGGAAGTTTCGGATGGAATGTAATTTTTTACTTATTTAAGTAGGTATTTTTAATTTTTGGCAATCCATGCTTAGTAATTATATTCATAATCCATATACATAAAAGGCACTGTTTGAATGGTTCTCCTTGATGGACTCGATAACTACCGGACCGATTTACGTGCGGTTTTCAGATAAATGTACATCTTTGCCACGAAAAGGTTTATAGCTCATTAAATCTTTAATTTATTAAGTACAAAAAAGTTATGAGCGTAAATGTTTTTTTTATTCAACACCAGGGTTGCATTTGACGAGAATGCGTATACAAAAAAAATGGATGGATGTAATTTTTTGTGTATAAAAAACCTTTGTTTTTTAATGTTTACAGACAGAATTCGTTTTTTTATGGATCTCAATGATTATTTGATTGAATTCCATATAATTTTTAACCATTTATTTCTTTTTACTGGATTTTTGGTTATACTAAAATAATATCAACTAACATTCGATATATTTTTGAAAATCGCATTCCTGACTCAAGTGCATCCCTGAGTAGAGTTTGACATTTGCCAAAAGAATTCTTTTTTTGAAAATAAAAGATCATTTTATGTTTTGGAATTAAAACGTAAACAAGTACCTACTTACCAATGAAAAGTTACATATTTTTTACCTTTATCCGAAGGGTTTTTTACTAAAGATTTTTAGTAAATTTTTGTAAGTATACTTAATAATGTTTAATCTTAAGAAGAAACGCGGTCCGACTTTTCTTCATACAAACGTATTCACGTAATTTCTCTCTGAATTATGGCACTAGAGAAATGTTTTTTTTACAATTTATTTATTTATTTATTTAGTTCTATGTATTTACATAGTCTAATATATATTTACAACACAATATTTACATCTATACTTATTCTAACATTATTTATAACTATTATACACTTAGTATCCTAATTTATAATATTAACTGTTTCATATGTACATTTTCATTAATTATATTCACTATTTACACTATTTACTACCTAATATTTTTCACATATATACTTTTTACATTTAATTTTAAATATATTTACATTAATTTCATTTTTTATGCTTTCTGGCATTTCTTCAAATAGTTTTATTCCCTTGTACATAAGGCAGTTCTGGGACATTGCTTTTGATTTTTTTTTTCCAGTCTTATATTTTTAGATCCTCTTGTTGCATAGTTATGAAAGAACTCATTATTTTTTAGTTTATTTTGAAAATATCTCGGAACTATTCCTTTAATAATTTTGTTTATTTCATTGGCAACATTGAATTTGATTCTTTGATCAATTGTCATGATATCTAGAAGTTGAATCATTTTCTTAACATTTGTTCGTCAATAACAACAACAACAACAACAAGGGTAGGCAGAGAGGATAGAACGGTACATCACTCTATCTTTGAATTTAGAGCTCGCTTCCTTTACATTCATAGATCTTCTCATGCACGCGCGCCGATTATTCCGACTTTTACTATGTCCATCTTCAAGTACTTGTTGGATTTGGTCATGTCATTTCTTTCACGGTCTTCCTCTATTTCTAAATCCATGAACATTCGCATTGTAAATATTTTTAGCCGTTCTTTCGTTGTCTATTCGCTCTTTATGTCCAAACCAGCGCAGAGCGTTTTTTTACACATTATAGACATTTATCATTGACGAGTCCCTATACTATTTAAAAATAAAAAAAACTTTATTACACTAACTAGATTCATTTAAATATAACTATTTTTGAAAAACGCAAAACATACCGATAGAGAAAATTTTATTCTGATACTCTGTCTAAAAAAATAGCGAAATCGGTTCTGTTTTGAGGTGCGGAAAACGGTACAGCAAAAAGTAAATTTTGTCTATTCTAATAAAAAGTCTGAAATGCAGTTGTCTATTTCAAGACAGTGACAAGAAAACAATGTTCGAACACCTATTATAACAATAAGTACAATAATTGATATCAAATTCTCGATTGTGTTAATTGATTCTATTTAGCAAGAACTCAAATCCAGCAAAAGCAAAGCATTGCTGGGTTCAGCTCGTCTTTAATAAACATATTCATCAATCAATCAAAATTACACGATGTCGTTCTTCTAGATACTTGTTTACGGCGTCAAAGCATGGACCCAGGCCATTTCAAAAAAGATCGAAGCATTTGAAATGTGATGCTACAGGATATTGAAAATCTCCTGGGCCGAAAGAGTCCAAAACGATGACATTCTCGATGAAAAAAGATAAAGAGGTACCGAAGACCATAAAGAAAAGAAAACTTGAGTACTTTGGGCATGCAAATAGGCAAAAAACATAACACTTTACAAGTTATTCTACAGTGAAGGATTGGCGGAAGACGTAGTGCAGGTGACTGGTTCCATGGCAGCACTCAGTCCTTGTTCAGGGTAGCTGCCAACAAAGTGAGAATTTTCGCGATGATATCCAACCTCTATCGGGGAGATAAACGATAAGAAAAAGAAGAAATTAAATTTTAATTAAAAATTTTCGATGACAAAATTATATTTTTCAATCTTACCCGTCACGGTCATCTTTTTACAGGTAAAATGATTTAAAGATATCACGGCCGGACAGGTTTAAAATGTGGTTTAATGTTTTTATTAGCATACAAAAGGGTTTAAAAATTAATCAAACAAAATTGAATTCTGTTTGAACTTTAACCCTGGTTATAAAAAAAATGAGTCGCTTAAGATCAAAAGTAATCACGAAAAGCAATTTATCGACTGAGTTGAATTTGGTAAAAAACCCTGTTAAAATTTCTTAAGTGAAAATACAGGGTTTATAAAATATCCTGTTAATATTATTACCCCGTTTTAAAGCTGAAATAGGCTCTTTGATAAAAAAACAAAACACGTTTTGCGTGTTCGATTTGATCGATATGACAAGAAAATTAAAACTTTATCCGTATGTGGGCGGATAAAGGATACAGTTCTGTGTGTGAAATGGACCCAGAATCCTTGACGAGTGTTTTCGATTAATTCACTACTATCATAAAAATCCCGAACAAGAAAATCAAGTGGGGATAAATCTGAATTATATTAATATTGATTTCGTCAAAATATTTTTATAATAATGTTTGAGGCAGTTGATTTCAGGAAAATGCAGCAAGCTGGCTACGAATTGACTCGAATCTTCATCGGCTATGGTGGTTTTATGAAATTTATTTACCAATTTAAGTTCTCAGAAACCAATAGCTGCCCACCTGATAATAAGCCACTCACTCCAGGATGTTTTTATTTGTTGATACATTGTGTGTTTTTTAGTTTAGAGCAAATAAATCTGAAGGCGCGATGTAGAAGTGTGAATGAAGTTCTGGGTGATATCATAATTGTAATAAATTATAAGGACTTATCACGTGAGGTAATTCGCTAAAAATAGTGAAGACAATCGTTAAAATAAATAAAACAACGCAGCATGAGAACGTTGTCTGAGTGGAACGAAATGTTGGGGCCATAGTCCATGATCGATGACACACAGACGTGCAATGATTTCACCTAGAGTATCGAGCAACGACTGATGAAGCGAGTCATCATTTAAATGGAATTCTATACATTATATTATGTAATACTAACAGTATTACACATAAAACGTATGTCTATACAAGAGCATCGTCTTGCAGTACATTGACATAGTTCCTACCGTAGAGACATGAAGAACAAAGAAACATGGCCTATAAAGAAACCTCAAGGAGTGGTAGCGCTCAGTCAGCCCAAGCAAGTCAACCCGTTGGTGCAAAGTAGACTCGGGAGTGGCTCGATGATTTGGGGACCATGTGAGTTGAAGTACTCTCTTATGGTGGAGAGGGTTCAGAAGAAATTTCTTCGGTTTCTCTACATGAGGGAGTGCGGATATTATCCATGGCTTTATCCCACTGAGTTCCTCCCGGGTATGCTTGGTTACAGCAGTTTGAAGACTAGAAGGAATGTGTATTTAACAACGCACTTCTTTCGATTGTTGCGCGGTATTATTGACAACCCTGAAATTATGCGGAGCATTAGCTTTTATGTTCCTGATAATTACCTTAGACAGCGTCAACATAGACTGTTTCACATTCCAATATACAGGACCAACCTGCCAATGGTTATGCCTGTTGGAAGGGCTATCTCTATGTTGAACAATATCACTTTGGACATTGACATTTTTCACGTCTCTGAGGGAGTTTTTCGTTACAAGATTCTCTTACTTTTTTAACATATTAGTCTTTGGATATTATGTATACTAATGTGTTTTTTATATATATATATACCTAATTTGACCTAATTATTTCTATATGTATGAATTAAGATATTTTATTTTGTAATGTACATATATATGAATAAATAAATGATAAACCCAAAAAGTTAGCTCAGCCGAGTCAGCTCAACGCAGTCACTTAGTTTCAGCAGGTAGTCTAAGTGCAATAAGTTCAACTCCTCATCGCCTTTACTCTCGCGCTCCGTAAAAAAGTACCGCATGTTCTCTCATGACTCAATAGATGCAGAAATATAGATGGAAGAATTGAAGAAATATGAATGTTCAAATGTAGGCAAAATGGTGAAAGTTACAGTGTGTAAAGTGGCCACTTAAACCAGCCAAAGACAGGTCATAAACCCTGTACATTCCTAGACTTCCACATTACCTTCTTCAAAATGTTCTCTACCCTTGTTGTAAATTGTCAATTCATATTATTATTAATATATTTTGGTATTATTTTATATTTACTTCTCCTTTGTACTTTTCAATTTTCTCTTCTTTCCCTGTTTTCTCATCCCATTTTTTAAAAACTCACAAGGACGAAATACTTTGAAACGTCACAGGTTCGTGTGAATACATGCTTTCAATAACCAATCAATTATGGCTTTTTTGTGCGATAGATTTCCGGTTTCTGGGGCAGCAATGTTTTTTGACGTATACCGGTTACAAAGTTTTTGATGAGGATTTCTTAAATTATCAAACTAAAAAAATATACTGATGACAATACGATACCTAAAAAAAACATAATTTTTGGCTTAGTTTGACACTCTATTTACAATTTTTAAAAATTAAGCCATCGAAATTTCTCATAGGTATAATTTTCAGTTGTTATTTTGTACTTATTGTTAATGTTGTATGACTGTGTTGATTCCATTCAATAAATAAATAAATAAAATAAACAATTACGTAGTATTGATACTGTGCTGTTCGTATTGATATCGGTTTGGGGGGGTATAATAATATGTCCCGCGGGTAACTTCCTAACTTGGGGCGTGAACATATTCGCACTTCGTAGCAAGAGCTCTCGTTATTTTATTGAGATATTGAAGTCTTCGATAAACTTCGTCCCAGTGTTTAGCTTTGCGCGTTTTCTCTGAATATATTGGGACAGTCTTGAGATAAATTGAGAAATTGGCTGTAAAGTGTGGCACTTTGCGAGTTTGCCGCGGGACCGTAAAGAACGAAGCGACAATATGTCTGTCAAAACAATAGGAAGTATTAGTGATGGCCGTAACCGATCTATAGAAATAATTAGTTGTTCATAATATTATAGAAATAATCGATACATACCCTTGAGGTATCCAACGGAAGATCTATTCGCTGAGTTTAAGATTTTGGATAAAACAATTGTTTGTAAAGTGCCTACTAATTAAATTTTATGATAAATTAAGTGAGGTCAAAAGAACCCAACAAAATATAAACACTCGTTTACAACACAAATTGACTGTATTGCCCCATTTGTATCAACCGCCTTTGGAAAACATCAATATGATGTAATTGATCCAAAAATATTGATTGATTTAATGCCAAATATAAAAGACTCAAAATGTAAAACAAATTTTTAAATTAAAATAACTGCACATATAAATAGTGTAGCGAGAGATTTTTTTGAAAAATATAAGTAGATTAACAAACGTAGTACTTTATATAATCGGTACACAAATTATTTATATTTTAAAGTATTTCATTACTTTATATTTGTTTTTTATAATATATTATACTATATTATTTATGTCTACGTAACATGTGTTCTTGGCACATATATATACTTTATATTTGTATAATAATGATTATTAATTTCTTACATTTGATTAGTTAGGCATTTATAAATAAGAAGTTTTAGTTTTTTTTTGTTATTGTTATATAAGTATAGAACTACTTATGCTTTAAGAGATAAAAATTCTCCATCTTAGAACAGGCTGTGCCATGTTAAATGGAGACTATCCTAAACAGAGAACACTCCGTTTTCATTTTCTATTCACTAGTTTTATATAGATTCCCTGTTATTAAATATGTATACTTATTTTATGCATTAAATTGGTAAAATAAAATAAACAAAAATACTACAAGTGTTAAAGTCTAGAATCGTCCATAGAAAGACAAAAATCACCCAGTAAAAAAAAAATCATCAGAACTCTGGTTTTGTACGGGTGTGAGGCGAAAATACTAACCGCAAAGACTGCTAAGATGCTAGACATATTTGAGAGGAGAGTGTTGCGTAGAATCCCGGGTCCCGTGAATGGTGAAAACCTGAAGAATGAAATATAACGATGAACTGTACAGCATCTATAAAGCTTCCTGGCTCTCTGTACACATCAAACCGAATAGAGTGAGGTGGACTGGACGTGTGCAGAGAATGCACTCATCACGGGTACCAAAAAGAGTTTTAGATGGACACTCGGGGGACAGGAGAAAGGTCGGTAGGCTGTGGCTGCGATGAGAATACGACATTAAAAGGATGTATCCCAACTACTGAAAGTCTCCAGGGTTGCAGCGGATGACAGAAGGAGTCGGATGCACAGTTAATGGAGACGAATTCTCGATATGAGCAGTAGAGCCATTGAAAAAGACGATTCAATACATTGTGAATAAACATGCATGAGACTATAACGCGGTCTCATCTTCACACGATTTCACTTTTCAGGATTTTTTTTACCTGAGAATAGTGATCGAGTTGGAAACACTCATCCAGGGTTCTGCTTTTATTTTTTATGCCGAACTCTTTTCTTCGTTACGCCATTTTAATACTAAAAAATATTAAATTATACAGCCTGTAACTGGGAGGGTGGTTCATCGGTGGCAGAGCAATGGGAAACCTTAATGCTTATTGATTAAACTCCCACGTATGTTCAGCGATATTCAGTCGTTTAAAAGTTATTCAGATTTTTAAGAAATCTTAGTAAAAATCCGATTTTAGGCTGGATGTCCCAAGTGTAACCAAACTATCTACGATCGTATTTTTTTTTCGAGTAGCTCAATAGTAGGCCTTTTATCTTACAATACAGTTTTGAGTCGTTATTTGATTTGATTCCAAATTAAAAATAATCTTTACAAAAAAATCTGAAAACTTAATTTTTCAACTAACCTTTAAGGGCTTAAAAAAAATTATTTTACCTATAAAAAAATTCTACAACCTATTTTAAAAACTACTCTTATTTATGTAAAGATACTTTTTTATTTGGAATAAAATCAAATAACGACTCAAAACTGAATCGTAAGATAAAAGGCCTACTATTGAGCTACTTGACAAAAAAATTACGATCGTAGATAGTTTGGTTACACTTGGGACATCCAGCCTAAAATCGGATTTTTACTAAAATTTCTTAAAAATCTGAATAACTTTTAAACGACTGAATATTGCTGAACATACATGGGGGTTTAATCAATAAGCATTAGGGTTTCCCATTGCTCTCCCACCAATTAACCACCCTCCCAGTTACAGGCTGTATAATATAGCGTTTTATCAAGAATATTAACGCAAAATCTTTAGTTTTTTTTTTAAATTTTAAAAACGTATTTAAATAATTTAAATATACAGACCATTTTATAATATTATTTTCTCTTGAATATCAACTATTCTGCCGTATAAAAGTAGAAGAATATAAATAGTTAAGGGAGGTGCGTACACTCGTACCTTCCCGTACCACCATAGCGAAAGGGATATAATAAATCTTATCCAACAATATTATCTCACCCCTTTGATGTCCTGAAATATATTACTATCCAACGCCATCTCTCGTCTTATTTCATAAGCAGCGGGGGATGAAACAAAAATAATTTTCTCGTATTTCCGGTCCTGTCCGCAAGGGATAGTATTACAAAACCTTTCTTTAGATTTATTCAGATTCGTGAGAAAAGCGAGAGTGCTGTTATTATCTGTATTTTAATAACAAAAAGAGAACGGATAGAGGTGTGAATTTTATCTCTTGTAAAAAACGAACGGTCTTCGTCTGATGGTGAAAGTAACGATTATGCTTAACAAACGTCATGTGAATCATATATGGTACTCGTATCCTGTTAGAAAGTCATGTTGATAATTTAAAAACAATTCTAAAACGTCTTTATCGGTTGTCATCAAACGTTAACGTTTTTATTGTTTATTTTATATATAAATTTATTGCAAAAAAATCATATACATACTTAATAACAGGGAATCTATATAAAACCAATTAATGTAAAATGAAAACAAAGTATTCTCTGTTTATGACAGTCTCCATTTAACATGGCTCAGCCTGTTCTAAGATGGAGATTTTCTATCTTAAGAGCATAAGTAGTCCTATACTAATAAAACAATAACATAAAAAAGAAAAACTAAAACTACTTAATTATAAATGCCTAGCGAATCAAATGTAAGAAATTAAAAACCATTATTTTACAAATATAAAGTATATGTATGTGCCAAGAATACATGTTATTTAAACATAAATAATATGGTATAATATATAATAAAACAAATATAAAGCAATGAAATACATAAAAATATAAATAATATGTGTACCAATTATATAAAGTACTACGTTTTTTGATATACATATATTTTTCAAAAAAATCTCTCGCCACACTATTTATATGTGCAGTTATTTTTATTTTAAAATTTGTTTTACATTTTGAGTCTTTTATATTTGGCAATAAATCATTAAATATTTTTGGAGCAATTACATTGTAATTCGATAGTTGATGTAACTATCATCGATGACACCTACAATTCCATTAATTCATCATTATCATCATTCCCTTTCCGCACCCAATAGTGCATAGGGCGCTGCTTTTGTACACCATACGTTTTTGAAATTTTAAAGCGCCGTTTCGTCAAAATCGTGCTGTTAAAAATAATATCATTAGGTATAACAATAATTTTCTAAGGTATTTCTGATAAACAATGTGTTTAATAGTTTTATATCATAGAATTTACCAGACGGCCGGTAGAACCGGTAGGCTCGCATGCGCGCATGCGTGAAGTAGCCCTGTAATGTTGTCAGAACATGAACTATATTCACAAATATAAGATAATTTTGTGTTACGTCATGTTATATTTTATAATAAAACATATTTTACTGACTGGACTAAAAAAAAAAACAGGTACTTTTTAAAAAAAAAAATATTTGAAAATTTATTTATAAACCCTTACGGATTATTACATTCATTTTACATAAAATAATATATGTATTTTTCATTTATACTCTGCTGTTCAAAATAATATTTTTTACATCTTTTGAAAAGTTTGTCTGAGTCTTTTGTTTAGTTTTGTCTGGTAGTTTATTGTATAATTTCAGTCCCTGGTTCATTAGTCTTGATTGTCCTTGTCTTGTTTTAGAAAGTTTAATTATTATAAGGCAATAGTAGAAGAAAACAAAAAATAATCATCTAGTAATTAAGTAAATTAATATCGTGTAATATTACACTATGGTTTTTAATAGAAATCCAGGTAAAAAATTCGACTACGCTGGTAATCCTAACAAAACGTCCAGGCATTTTATTTAAAAATCTTACTTTAAGAAATAATCGAATTCTTAAATAATATTATTCTTGAATTCGTTTCTTACCCGTCAAGAAATGTGATCCTACCGTATTCCCTTTTAATCCCAGCAGTACACAGTAAACACTTACAAACGACACAACACAGCATAATTGAATTTAAATCGGCCGTTGCGTACTAAGCTACGTCTACTTAATGGCCAAAACGTAAAACGACTCATTTGTGAGTAGTTGAGTCAGATTCAGTTTGATGTGCGTATGCGGTTTCTGGACTTTTCTAATTCTATGTTTTACATAACTTAAATATAATTACTTTTCGACCGGCAGATTATGCCTTCTGAAATTTAGACTAAACTTAGGTACATTGGTTCTCATATAAAAACAAAGTTTTGAAATAAAATTTGTTCTAATGTTGCTAAAGCAGGATGAATAGCACTTAATAAAGTAAAGTTTAAAAAAGTTTTGAGTTAAATATTTGTTTTGTTTGTCAAAACAGACGAAATAGATTGCGAAAAAAAGTCGGATAAAACAACCCGTTTTGCCGGTTTTGGTCCAAAATCCAATAATTACTTAACTTAAATTTTTTAATCCCTATTTTTTTTGCTGGAACTAGCTTTCAGTTAAACAATCATAATAATGTATTTAAATAAACACTGGGTTACAGTACTTAAATTAAAGTTCAGGCATTTTCAAGGCCTATGGAATGTCATAAGTTAGATTTATTGATTCATCATCAATAAAATTATGCAAGATTATTTCAAGTTCGTTATGGGTATGCGATCTGGATACATAATATACGTACATCATATATTTAAGCGATTTTTGAAAAATAAAAAACCATAATTAGTATTAGAAACGTATTTTAAAATTACATCCTCTGACGTTTAATTATATCGTTATTTTTTAGTACACAACTCAGAGTATTACTTTCCTGAAGTTTGAACAGTAGACATTTTTATAAGCCGACTCTTCTAAGTTGCCAATTAAGTTCTTTTTACTATTTGTCTGGCCGTTGGGGGAAAAAAGAAGCGGATGTAGCTGTCTGCCGTCTTTTGATACTGAAGGCTGTTTTCTAAAGATCAAGATAAAAAGTTTTAGGAAAACTGTTTCTTCGTCGTGGCTCGTAACTGACATCTAAGGTAACATTAAGAGCTTTATTTACTAAACCTTTTTATATACAGAGGTTGCTCACTTATTTTATACTCTACTATTTTTTAATAATATTATTTGCACGCAACTTTTGATTTGACCGTATCTACTGTAATCATCTATTAAACTGTTTTGTATATTTTTAAACCTTACGCATAGTTTCATATTAGTAACACTAAACGTTTATTATACTAAAGTAAAAAAATCATGTTTCCGGGCAAGTATTGTTTCAAAGTATCAGATTTTCACTTTTTTTTTTCTTTCTAGAAACGGTAAACGTTTTTCTGATTGCTGCTGAAACCTTTATTTATGCGGGTGAGATTCATCTATTTGAATTATGAAGTAATTGATAATAAACTAAGATATTTAACCTATGTGTTCAAAAGACTAAGTATTTACGCCCAGTTAAATACGATTAAAGTGGTATATCATGCACTTGTACAGTCATCGCTTTCCCATGGAACAATTGGATGGAGGGAACTTACAACGATCATATTAAACCATTAGAAACTGTTCAAAAATTTATATGAAAAATAATGGTTCACAAAAATCGCACTTTTCCTTCTTTCCAATTGTTCCAAGAAGCTAAACTTTTAGACCTAAGACAAATATATTGTTTTCAATGTTTAAAATATATATTAAAGAATCAAAATTTATTTACAAGTAATTCAAATAGATCAAGTCAAAGAAGGAATCGTGTGTTAGAAATGCCACATTGTAAAACGAGGCTCGCACAGAGACATGTATATTTTATGGGTCCAAAATTTTTTTATTATTTTTTTACTGATAATATTTTATTGATTCTAAAATTTCAAAATTTTCTTTCTTTTAAAAAACATGCACTATCCTGGATTCAAACTAAAGATATGAACTCTTTTTTTCTATGATATATTTTGTTGCCCTTTAATAATAAGGAATATTTTTGTGTTTTTTTTTTTAAATTTTTTATTTCATTTTTTAATTACTATTAAAAAAAATACCTTATTATCTTATATGGAATATTATATTTTTTCTTTCTTATGTTACACAAAAATATTATAACTGTCCATTATTTATTATAGGAGCAAAAATTTATTAACATTTTCTTGTATACCCACGAACAGGCCATGCCTTTGTGCTTTATTTTTTTAATACTCTTTTTTATCACTTATGTTTATTGTAAAAAACAAAAACAAAAATAATAATAATATCACCCACATACTAGGCAACGCCTGAAAATCTTATTTTTTCAATTTCTTTATTTTTCATGGACCTCTTTCACTCTGTTTTAATATGTTAATATTAACAGCTCCCCAGGGAGTTGAATCCAGTCCTTGTCCACAAAAATTTGGACTAACTCAAAAAAATAATTGAAACGAAGATAAGATGATCAGTTTTGCGCATCAAGTGCAAATCCAGAAACTATGAGATATTTTTGCGAAAAACACTTTTTTACTATCTATTTTATGAATTTTAATTTTATTTAATAAGACAAATAAATGAACAGAAAACATAAAAGGAAAAATAATAAAACCCACTCAACCGCGAAACCATCTTGTTAGCAGGTTTCTTTTTTCCTTTACAAAGTTCAAAAGTAATATATAAACATTATGAAGAACTAAAAGACAAGCATACGTATTTTTCACACAAAATATATAAACAAAAATTAAATGTTTGAATATTAACACAAAGTAATATTTAGTAGAAAGCCTTGTTACATATGAGCAATTGAGTTATATTTTTCTAATTTTTTTTTGTCAACATTTCCTTTTAAGATCTGCTTAGGAATCTTATTGAAAATTTTAGAAATTGTATAGTGAAGTGTTTCTTGGCCACATTTGTTTAAAAAACTCGGTACTTAGATGCCTTCACGTTGTGCTAGCCTTGTATTATGTATAAAAGTTAAATATATTTTCTTGTAAGTATTGTGAAACCAATACCTAGAAATAAATTTGAGTTGTTAAATAGCATTTACGGACAGGCACTCTTGCTTTAAAATAAATATTTCATGTCAGCCATGTCGGGAGTTGAACCCGGGGCTTCTTGTATGGCAGGAAAACGCATAAAACATTTGACCACGAGGTAGACAATACATTTCATAAGATCTTTACCTATTAAATTAGATTGAAGGCTGCATGCAAAACCAAAAAATCAATTTCATCTATGATTTTACATCGAGGCAAAAAAAACTAAAATTTTGGTTTCGCGTAGATGCAATTAATCCAATAGACATTCAGTATAATAATATGAAAACCCTTTGTAGCATTGAATTTGAGTTATTTTTACTTTTTAAGTCAATAATTTTGTATTTTTTTAAATACTGATTCGAGAAAAGCATGAAAATTTTTTTCTTCAATTCAATATTTTTTTTCTGTGAAGAGTTGTAGAGGACTCAGTAATTTTCTTCACTCACATCACTCAAATATTTATAAATTCCTGTATCGTTAATAAAGTATATTTCCGCAGAATTTCTTTTGCTTTATTGAAAATATTTTTAGTATCCATCAATTTAGGCATTTGGGAAAGCATATTAAGCAAAATAAATGAAAGGTAATCCTTTCGTCTTTAACCAAATGACGCCCTAAAGGAAGATATCGTGGGTATACTGGAAAAAAACTTTAACTCTTAAATCCCTGTATTGAGAAATCAAGCGTTTAAGTTTTGTTCCAATTTTACTCTTTTATATCTTATTTAAATATGTATAGTAAGATATTAAGTGCTCATTGAAGAACGTGTTTTTAATTTTTCCGTTTCTTAATTTTATATTAAATTCTTAAATTTATTTTTAAAACTACAGATATATGAAATTAAATATGACTAAGTGTACTTTGCTAGTTTGTAGAGCGTTAAAAACTTTACAAAGCTGCATCATAAGTCAAATCCACATATTTTCGAGTTAACGTTTTTTCCCAGTATACCCACGATATATTAATAAACACATTAATCTTTGCCGTTTTCATTAAAAATAAAATTAATTCAGTAAAAGGGTGTTTTTAACCAAAATGTCAAATCGTAAAATTTGTAAAAATTTAACGGTATAAAACATGTTTTGCATAAAACTGTAAGTGACAAAATTCTAATTAACCACTAGTCAAGCATGCGTGTATATTTTTTTGTCACTCTTTTCATGTTAGCGCTTCATGTTTATAGTGTAGGATTTTGGTGATCATTGGGGTCGGAGCTCTTACCACGTTGGAGGTTGACAGAAGAAACTGTAGTAAGTGGTCGATGTGTATTTATCGCATGTCGAATAAGATGCTTCACTTTTTCGAAAGCACGAGAGTAACGGTGATGACAAGTTGAATTGACTTGCTCGGGCTGACTGAAATGTCAGTGGCTGAAATGTCAGGCAATGGCCACGCCCTGTGATCTATTTATATGCCACGTTCTTCTGTTCTTCATGGAGTCGATGTACTCCAGGACGTTGCTCTTATGTGGACGGATGTCTTATGTGCAATACTGTTACACTTGCAGAATATGATGTATTGTATTCAATAAAAGACGCCGAGTTGCTTTTTCAGTCGTTGCTCCATACTTCAGGTAAAATCATTTGGCGCGTCAGTGTGTCATTGATCTTTGGACTTTGACCCCAATAATAGTATTATATTTATTTACTTCATTTTTACGTTATTTTGATTTCATTATCATACAGGTAACATGTTACAAAATATATACGAATTGTACTAAAGGTATATTCAATTTTGTCGTTGAAAATTTCGTTATCAAATCTAGTTTATCGCTTACTATTTCATTATTTTTTTTGGAATAGGTTTTTAAATGAGCTGAAATAAATTATTTGATGTGATAACCATTTAGTTGACCAACCACTTTTTGAAAATCTTTTAACATGCAAATCTACGTAATTTGTAATCCCAATCTATTTTTTTTTCTCTATTATAATTGATATTTTAATTAACATGTGAATATTCTTTATTTACGCAGTGCAAAAAATTCAATCATGAAACGAATAAGTAAACAGTTTAGTAATTTAAAAAAAAATGAATACAGTAAATTTTCTTATTCAATGCAATTTTTCGAATACAATAAGGCAAAGGGTGTAACATTTTGTCGTTAAAAGAAACACGGTAAATACAATGCTTAAATGCCTGCAAAAAGTAATATTGTATGAAGCATTACATACAACGTACAAATTATGCAATGTGACTGAAATGGGACTTTCATTGTACGCCATAGTTGATGTGACAACTCCCCCATAGATGGCACTCGACTGTACTTTATGAAACAATACAGCGTCTGAAGTGCCGGGGGAGTACGCAGACGTCTTTTAGCGAAAAATCACACCCTTGTGAAAAACACAGGTAAAAGTGTAGTTGGTGTAACTATTTTGACACGCTTTTATGGTGAATTCTCCTACGATTGACAAAACATAGATTTTTATAAATTTGCATTATAAGGACATTTACAAAAATAATACGTGTCACTTAATTTAATAACAAAATATTGAGAGAAAATTATCATATACAGGATGGCCAAATACTTGACGTAAAAATCTGTAGGAAGTAGAACAAGCTAAGGACTGTAAAAAGGCAAATGTGTTCAATAAATTGCGTTAACACATTTTTACAATATTGTTTCTAGAGACAGATTGAAACAAGATTTTCAGCCAAAACCTACATTTCGGCTTTTTTTCTTGTTTTGGCCAAAACTGAAAGTTATTTAAATAAATTAAAAGTCCCTTCAAAACGCCCAATATAGTCGTTTTAATTGTGAAACCTTACGAGTTCATAAAAATATGTGTTGAATAATGTACAAAATGAAATAAAAAACACAAATTTAATGAGCAAATTTGTATATTTTTAGCGCTTTTTAGTTCGTTGTTATGTCTTACATATAACTTTTATGTGACGGGTTTTTAATGTACGCTATAGGAATTTTAATTTATTAACCGCGAAGCAATTGCAAAAAATATAAATATGAATGATCGTAGATCTACTAACTATAGGCAACAAATCACTAAATCGGTTAGTCCGAACGTAATTCGACACATCCCAACCGCAGGTTTCGGCTGAGCAGAAGTTTCGGCCGAAAGCGAAACCACGGCCGTAACTTGTTTTACTGGCCCAAACTGGCTAAAACCGAAACCAAAACTTCGGTCGGTCATTAATTGTTATCATGTTAGCCACATATTGATCTAAATCGCAAAAATACGTTAAGCATCTTAAAGGAGATATTTACTAATTACCTGGTTTCAGCGTTACATTGTTTTGAATCCACTTGCATGGTATTTGGTTACCACATCGGAGTATTACAAAGAATTTGTGAGTTTAAACTCATCAAACTACTTTTGCAAGGCAAATATATCAATTCTGACATTGACTCCTTTATTCGATTTTGTGTCTCGACATTTTTGTATAACACCATACGGATAAGCAATGACAAATAGATTATCGTAATTTTTATCCGTTTCTCATAATAATGTTATTTGAGTTTTGTTTTGATGAATCGAAGATGGATATATTTTTGCGTTGCGGTTTTATCGTTAGGCTTCGTAAATTTTATGGAAATATTAGAACGAATAAATAATCTCGTACATTTGTAATCGGTGGAGCGTGGCTATTTCAGATAAATTAGCAAGGGCGAGTTCCTGGGATAATTCCTGCCTTACAGCCTGTCGGAAGCGAAATTTTCCTTCAGATAACATCAAACACTTTCTCTTTCTCCGCTTTTCCATTGTCAGGGTGTTGTATGTCGAAAGAAAGAGCGAATATAAAGGCTTTCAAGGAAGAACTAGGATCTGGGGATGATTAACAACCCGCAGAGCTGAAAATATTTAAACATTTTTAAGACCCCCCTCTCGTTAAATGGTTTTTAATTTAACCACTCGGGTTGAATCTTTTATGGGTCATTTTGTGTGCGGTCGTTCTATCGTTAATAAATGTTTTTACGCGGTTTTATATCCCGCTGAAACGATTTCTGACTGAATAAATGCCATTTTGTATCTGAATTATAATTGAACTTTGAACTTTGAAGTTAGTACTCTTGTTAACAGCTTGTTTACTTTCTGCGTAATGTAACATTTTATCGCATTGTAATCAACTAAACCTAATTAACAAATGTAATATTATTTAGAAAATAAATCTGTATATTACATTGATCTGTGTCCAGGCAGATAGAAAATGCAGGGGTTGTAGAAGGATCAGTAAGGAACACAGAAGGGAGGGGGTTGGAAGGCTAAAAATTAACAAATTTATTTATTTAATTTATTTATTTAACTATTTATCACCATCATTTCTCTAACCGCACCAAGTGGTAAATTGGGCGCGACTTTGGCGCTCCAATTACAGAGTATCTAGATCATTTTTGTAACATGGAAGGTAAGGTTATGCTTTAGGGCCTCACTTACGAACGCTACCTTCATCGGTACATACCGAGACGGTATAATTAGCCAACCAACCTATCGATACGTGTTTTCATTACGTCGTTCCAGACGTCATATTGTAAAATTCAACCAACGAGTGTCGCCGAAACTTTGATCCGCGTTCAATGCTTAAGTATTTTTCTTTCGTATTTTAAATATGCTTCTGTGATAAAAAAAACAGCAACCTTAAAACGATTTGAATTTTTAATAAATCACAATTAATGCAAACAATCCTTATATTTCACAGTTTTTAAGAAGATTTTGTTAACATTCTGTTCATTTCTATCTACCTACGTATTACAAAGCTGGCTTTATCGAAACGTCGATACGTGCTCTCAGCAAGATAGGAAAAAATATAAAAACTATAACGTAATAATATTAAAAAATATAATATAATAACCATAACGCGATCTAATTACCCCAAGTTTATATTAACTTGTAACAGCATCTAGCCGTTCGGTTTGAAAACTGACAATTATGTTAGAATTAATTTGGCTTTCAAAATTGACGTATTTATCTTTCGTATTTTAAATAGGCTTTAAAAAAAAGTAACCGCATTAGAAAAGTTTAAAATTTATAGAAATAATAATTAAAGCTAAAATTTCTCCGGGGTATATTTTTTTTGTCACTTTTAATGCGTAGATATGCGTACAGCGGAGTACTAGAGCCCACGGTACCTGCAAATGTACCTACCTCAAAAATTGAAGATTAAGGATCGGTAGTGTATCTTTGTAATCGCTCGAGAGCATTTGTCTTCAACTATACAGTCATGGTGAAGGTATGACGCCCTTAACTTTCGATTGTAATCGTGGTCTAGGAGCATCAAAATATTGCGGTGTGGAACCACCTTCAAAACCAATATTTCACGCACACCCTGCCAGGAATCGAACCCTGGACCTCAAGAATATTTGGCAAATGCACCAATCACTACACAACAAGGTCAACTTATTTTAACTCGATTTTCTCTTCCAGGATTTTGACCTGAGAGCAGCCATCAAGTTAAAAGCGCTTGTCCAGGGTTCTAGTTTTTTTTAAAACTTAGAACTGTATTCTTTATCCGCCCGGATATAGAAAAAGTTATTAGTTATTTAATTATTTTTTGAAGCATTATATGAAATACCTTCAAACCTTATATTTAAAATTAAAACATATAAAATACCTTCATATCTTTTTATTTTTATCCGATTATTACTAGTATATAAAACTTTGACCTCCATAAGTTATTTGGATTCTTAATTCAGTATTTTGTGTCGTAATAAACATTTTCTTAAGCTGTTTTACTCAGATGTAGTAAACATCGTTTTGTTGAAAGCTCAGCTGTGAGATATGTTGGCTGAAGAACGGATTAGCCGAAAATACTCGCTTTAACGCCATGTTTCAGCTTTTGGGTTTCAGGCTCGTAGGGTTTCAGGATTGTAGGGTTTCAGCGCGGTCCCGGATTCAAAATAATAAAAAATAACTATCTGCCATCAAGAAGAAATCATGGAGCCTTTATTCGGGATAAACAGGGTTGAATAGCGTCCGAATAAGGCTTCCAATGGGTGACCAAGCGCTCAAACGTCCGCGGCGGTACTACGTGACTGGAATTCGGTACCGTGTGGCAGAAATTAACCCGATCTTAAATGTAAAACAAAAATGAAAAATACAGGAAAATCTCGTCTGTCGAAAAAAATTAAATCTAGACTTCATAGATTCGGTAGAAGTAAATTTGAGACGGGTTGTCGTTCCGTGGTAGCGTCGCGGACTCTGGTTAAGTGACTCATTGTTTTTTATATTCTAACATGGATATTTATTAAATTGTGTTTGTCTACTTACATTTCTTGGTGGAACTGCATTTAAATTATAATGGAAATGGGGACTTGAATAAGTTGTCGCTATTTCCCGACATATGGTGTTATTTTACTTATCCTTTTTACACCGAGCAATGCTACAACCAACTCCATCGTGAAGCTTAACTATTAGGCTTGAAATGACAGTATATGTTATTTCTCAAAAGTATAAACAAGACATTTTTTATAGGGTTTAAAATATTGAATTTAGTGCCAAAAATAGAGTATTTGCTGGAAATTATACTGCATTACTATTTGTTTTTTAATCTGCAGCTGAAGCGTATGAAATTATGGTGACTATGATCTGTCGGAATATTACCTCATCATCATTTTTTCTGCTCTGAACTATGATCAGCTGGATGTAGTGTATTATGACCCCCTCAAACCCAACGAAATCATTACGCCAGATCGCTATCGGCTACAATTGATGCGTTTGAGCCGAGCGTTAAAGGAAAAACGGCCGCAATACGCTCAAATGTGAAGTTCTTATCACCCACTGTATTTACCGGACATTGTTTCTTCCGATTACTCCTTGTTCCGATCAATGACTCATGGCTTGGCTGAGCAGCACTTCCATTGTTAGGAAGATGCCTAAAAATGGCTCGATGGAGACGTTCTTTCGAAATTGTATTCATATTCCCTCACTGGGAAGTCCGGTAGCGAGGAAAATATTTTTATGATTTTTGATACATTAAAAAATGATTTTTTAAAAGCATTTTAAAGAGAGCGACGAAAATTTATTTTTTTCTAAAAGAAAAAGTAGATTAAAGTGACAAGATTCACAAAAAAAATATTTTAGAGATTTTTAATTCTGTTTTTGGCTAATTTTACAGGTGTTTTTAGCCACCCAGTGAAGGATAGTAAACTATCATTCGCATTCTGACCGCGAAGAGTTGGGAGGTGGAAAAGGTATCCATTTTATTCCGACAGATTCTTTTATTTCTTTATGTTACTTTTCGAGTTCACTATGCTCAACTATTTTTCATCTCGTCCATCTGTCGATCGTCTATCGGAATATGCAAGCGAGATAATATGAGCTCTGAAATATTTTCTGTGACCCATCCGTAGTCAAACATATGAATTGTGATTTAAACCACATATATTTGAATCCGCACACTTCATTAGGGTACAAAATGCAACGTGTCTTGAAAGTAAGGTAATCGGACTTTCGCTCGATGCCAGTCTAGGGACAGTTAAATATTTCAGTGTTAAAAAAACTGAAAAATATATCAACACATTATAACAGAGATTGAGAACATTTTAAAGAAAAAAAATATATTCACAGGGCTAATAACCTGCCATAAGCTATTTTAATTGGCTACTTTACATACCGTGTACATTTATTATTTTAATTAGTATTAGTATTAAACCACATACCGACTTTTTATGTCTACCGGTTTCGAGACGTACCCATCTCTTCGTCAGGATGCTCACTACACCAAAATGTAAAAACTTAAATGCACCTTCATCTTTACAGTCACCGTAGTATACATAGTATTAACGAAAAAATACATCAAATATATGCAGAGTTAAAATGGATGCAAACACCACCATGTCAAAGGGATAAATAATGAGTATTTTTGAAAAATTTTAAAGTATTCTTACTATTGCAGTAAAAAAAATATAAAAATCTCCATATATTGGTGGCCCACATGCATGTGGATAAACCTGAACCTGTATGTCAAGATGTGGCGTTCTATCCACTCTACCTACCTTTATGAGGAAATGTCATGACAGTAGTGAGTAGAAGTTGTAGCTCACTGGATACTTTTTTGGGATATTATCTTCTTTCAAACTCGTTGTCTTAAATATTCACAAAATAATGGCATATGTTAGTACATACAAAAAAAAATTTTTTTATAAGGTTTTGAAATAACACGGTACAAAAAAAAGAAATGATTTTTTTTTTTTAACAAAGCGTAACATATACGAGGAAAGGCTGAAAAGTTATGCAAACATGCTTGTAGAACACGAACAAAAACAAAGCAAAACGTATATTTAAGTACTATTCTTGAGCTTTAAAATTATACATTTATTTTTCGACATAGTCACCGTTAAATATGACACATTTCTCTCAACGTGCAACAAGTTCTTTCATTCCGTCACTGATTTTTTTTTCGACTTTTATAGAATCCAGGACTCTCGTCCGGCGATGTTTCAAACCACCCCTAGATTTTTATATCCCTAAAAGCGCACATGGGTGGAATTAAATTTGCAACCAACGAGCAGGTGCAGAAAGAGGTTATAAAGTGGTAGAAGGAACTGGCGGGAGAGTTCTTCGAGGAGGGTATGAAGAAGCTTTTACCACGGCTCACCACATGCATTGAACGGAATGGCGATTATATGGAAAAGTAGTCAACAAGTGTATCATCAATATCCTGTACTTTTTATGATGTATAAGTGAAAGTGAATGATCTTTTTTACGATTATTAAGTATTATGATATTATAATGTTATATATGAACGTAAAAGAACGGTTAAGACCGAGAAATATATGGCATGATCAGATCAAACAAATAGTTAATTATGGACATGTCAAACGTCGTAAAAATCGGCGCGCGTGCAAGAGAAAATGTATAACGTGAGGTATGTATGCCAAGACAGAGTGATATGACGTTCTATCTTCTACTTTCTTGCTTACCTCTACGAAGAAACGGAGTAATATATTGTTTGATATATGTATAGACCACAAGTTGCAACATACTGACACAGGTGTATGTTCATTAACATTCTCTGATTGGAGGAGAATGACACAAGAAACTTACCCTTATGTAATGCACATGTGTACAATGACACATATGTGTTTATTTATATAACAGTACATAATACGCCACAAAGGAGCTTTGTTGCACATGATATATATATCTGTATGCGAGAGGTATACACTTCAGTATCTCAAAAAATTCAACGTTTCAGAAGGGACAAATCAGTGATTTTTTGCGCTTTTTCATCCTGTATTTTTCAATGAGAGGCCTTAAAGTAAGTTTATTTTTTTTAATATATTTATGCACAGGACTGAAATGTAAATTTAAAAAAATCTTTGGAAGTACTGCACGTTTTCATACTTTACTTAATCTCTAATTTGGTGTGGAGTTGCAATAATATGTAAATAAATTTTCTTTGTTATTAAAGAAATTATGAGTTAATGCTATTTACCGTGTAATGGCGGACGAAAATTTTGATTTCAACTTATTACATATTTGCATTCAATGTAGTTCACCTCTCGCATACGGATATATGGATGACGTTGTGCAAAAATGTGTCCAGCCACAAAATCGAAAAAAATGAGTTAGTGTCGGAATCATGGTGTAAGGGTGATATATTCTTACTTCGAAAAAATAATTTGATGAGTTTGACTCACAAAGTATGTGTACCACGATATGTTTATCAAAAACCATGCAACTAGCCTTAAAACAATGTAACACTGTTTTAAGATGCTTAACGTATTGTTGTGAATTAAGATCAATATGTGGCTAATATGATAACAATATTGCAAAAATTTGTTAATCCCAAAAAGACGCTTTCTTTGACAAAATTGTCGACAAATTTTGTTTATTACAAACCGCAAATATTTTTTTGTAATTTAAGAATGCATCTTGGAAGTAAATTTCAATATTTATTTTAACGTCTGATTAAGAAAATAAAGCTTTTATTTCCATTTTATCACAATTAGTCAATTGATTAATGTTAGGTTTTGTCATACGATCAATCAAACCTTTTACGAGAACTGACGTAGTAAAAAACGTTTTTTTTCTTATGTACGTGGGGTCTTAGAGTTTGGTTCTCCGATTTAGAATCCTCGATAAAATATTTATGAAAATCGCATTGAAAATATTCAAAACTGTTTTCTTAGACAGTAAGAATTAAAAAATAATGTTTCGTTTTCAAGTAGGACTGAGTCCGCTAATTTTCATAAAATTCAAAATCTCGCAACTCGGCGTATCTTGTTGAATATGAGCTTTCTCTATAAAATTGTTAATAACCTAATCGATAGCCCAAAAGTTGTTAGAAGCATTTCATATCGAACCCCTGTCAGTAGAACTTGTCATTCTGTACTGTTCTCACAGCTCACAGACTAATTATATGAAGAATAGCACTTTTCAAAGAAAATAGACTACCTATAATGACAGTTTTAGTAACATCCACATATTACACTGTAAATATTATAGTTTTATCAGATCTGCTAGAGACATTTTACATTTATCTCCCGCTTAACTTTTAACTTTAACTTTTACATACATCTTCTACCTGTATCTAATCAATTACTGTTGGTTGTGATTTTTTTTTAGTAATAAATATAAATGTTTATGAAAGCAGAGAGAGAGAGGAGAGGAAGGTAGAATTGGATATATACCATTTCTTCTCCCTTTTATGTACTTTTTATTTGATTTTTGTATTTATTTTTTTGTGAATTGAATTTTTTCCCTCTTACCTTTTGTATTCATGATAAATTAATATGAAATCTGTAATTGGTCTTACTTTTTAAAATTGTTTACTTATACCTTGATTTTGATAAAAAAAACTGTATGATTTCCATAATAAATAAATTTAAAAAAATATTTAAAGTGTATTATTATTAATTTTACATTTTATCAAAAATATAAAAGTTAAAGGTATATGCTAGTTTTTTTTCTCGGAAAAAATCATTTTTTTGAACATTTTTACGTTATTGTTATTACAAAGGCATTATTTTTTAAAGTGTTCTGTAAAAAATGTGTTTTCCCAAATTTTTATATTAAAAAATATTATTTATTTATACCATCGTCTTTTAAAACATTTAAGTTTGTAAGTGAAAAATCTTGATGGAAGTTCATTGTAATTTATCATAGAAATAAAAGACGAGTAATACTTTAATCCACAAATTTGGAATATCCAGTGACCGGTTTCATCGCTTTCGCGACATCTTCAATACTGGTATATTTATTAAGCCAAACAGGTAGAGCCTTTAAAACACGCATAAAAGAGATTATACAATCATGGTCTAATAATAAAGATAATTAAAATTTTGCCAATCATTTAATAGAAAATAAACATTCCTTTACTTAAAAAAAAATTCATATTGCACCTGAAGGCCATAAACTTGACAAACTAGAAATTCTAAAAATTAATAGATTAAAAAATAAACCTGACGTAGAATTAAATAATGAACAGATAGTTCATTATCCATTACTATACCTATTGTAATATTATTTTACTAATGACTTTTTACAATTTATTTTTCAGAAATCATAATTGACAAAAATCACACTCACGAAGGATGGAACACTAAAAATAAGAAGAAAAAGAATATAGTTAAACTCGTTAGCTAGCATTATATCAACTCATTTATTAACCCGAAAAAAAATTGTAAATGATCCTCAAGATAAATATAATTTTATTTGATTTACTTTCATATGATTTTGAATTCTCTATCCTTACTTCTGTTTTGTATAAATATATTATACTCATTAATGAAGATACCAGTCTTGAAGATGTCGCGAATGCGATGAAACCGGTCACTGGATATTTCAAATTTGTGGATTAAAGTATCACTCGTCTTTCATTTCTATAATAAACCATCCTCTTTTTTTCTATTAAGTACTTTTTTTAAAACACTCTTTATAAAATAAATTCCATAATACAAATTTATAAAGAAGAAAAAATAAAGAATTTGAGACGAATAAGTCACTCAGATACCAACATAATATTAAAATTCCTAAATTCCACACAAGTCATGGTCAAAATAGCTGTGTCTTTAAAGGTGTAAAAAATTATAATAATCTTCCCAATGAACTAAAAACTATTAATAATAATATATCAATAAATAAATTAAAAGTAAATCTAAAGAATTTTTTTGAATACGTGTAAAAATTACATTAAATTTTAATTAGTATAAATGTATAACTGTTTTATGATTTTTCTTTGTATATCCTGTTTTTATTTTTTTTCTCATGTACCCGTATTAAAAATTATATAAACTCCTATAAATAAACAACTACAACAGTGTAAGTCACTCTCCAAGCACAAGAATTACTCTCTTTTTTTGGAGAGTTGCAGTGATAACATTTACTAGATTTGTAAAAGTAGATATGTATAGAATTTTTTAAAAACATGTACCTTTTATGAAAATTATTGATAAAAAAAACATATTTTCAGATGTGGTAGATCCAAAATTATTAATCTAATGGTAGTTACTGACCATTTGTGTACCGCTTTGGATAACAGGGTACAGGTTGATATTTCATATTATAATTTCGCAAAAATCTTTGATTCGTTTAGTTTTATCGTCTCGTGGATAATCTGTCTAATATAGTGTAAAATTACGTAGATGCTTAATGCAAAGTTCCAAACCATGTAAAAATGGATAGGTTCTGTTTTTTACAGTACATGAAATAACAAATACTCAGCAAAAATCTGAATAAGTACTGAGGAACGCGGTATAAAATTAAAGGAATCCATGTAAGATGAATTGAACCCCATGTAAAATGAAATGAGACTTACATTTACTGAAGTGAACTTTAGATTTATAAATATGTAAGTATTATTGGGTTCATTTGGTTCAGTATAAGGTTTAATTAATTTTAAATACGGTTCACATATTTTATGGATGGTTACACGCGGTGAATGATACGAGGTACGCAATAAAAATGGCCTACACGCAAACCTTTAAATAAAATAAAAATCGATGATAAATCGACTCATATCTATACATCGATACGTGGAGTAATTATAATACAAGGCCCAGCAATAAAAATGGAAATGTAAGTGATTTATTTTTGTATTTTTGTAGTCTTCCCGAATTATCAGCCTCAAAATTTCAATACCACTATTAAGTTTTTTTTTGTTCAGTTACCTACAAAACTCCGAACATATTACAGACAACATTTCAAAAAAGTTTGATTTATTTACCTATTTACGGACTCATTCAGTCCATTTAGATACAATGAAGTTTTTTTTTTACATGCCATTACAATGAAAATAAAATTTGGTTTATAATTCGTCGTATATCGTCGGCCTCGTGGTGTAATGGCCAGCGCATTTGTCTACCGTGCAAGAGGTCTCGGTTTCGATTCCCGACATAGTTGCTAAGAAATATTTTTTAAAAGAGCCTATTTACACTAGAATATTTCATACCCGCTAGACTGGTACCTGAAGCATAAGACTGATCACCTTACTTTAAAAAAAATGATCAAGATACGCTACGATTAGGGTACCAATGCAGTGCCCTTTGTACTATTGGGTGCGGAAAGGGAATGGTGATGGAGATAAAATTTATGTTTCAAACAAAAAGTTTGTGTTTATTTTTATTATAATTAAAATGAAATTGATAGGTGGTTAAAATCAAAGCGGATTTATTTCAGTTTAAAAATTTAATATTTAATTTTACTTAAAATAAAAAAAATAAAACTCGGACAAAAAAATAAGAATCTTGAGTCAAGTTATGGCCTATTTTAGTGATTGTTTAAATCTAGAAAGACTAACAACAAAACAGTCCAGATCCTGTTATGAGTTTAAAATTAACTTTTATCATGGAAAATTCAAATCGAGTAATGAACATATATCGGTAAATCACTTACAAGCTTTCCCTTTGTAATTGGGAGCTAGTACGAAAAACATTAAAGATGGAAAATATTAATGCGGAATTTAATAAAATACGCATCTTAATGGTTAATAGTTGAATCATTATAAAATATTATTTCAACTACGTACACACTTTAGAAGAAGTGCATAGTAAAAAAAAAGTATGACTTTACTAATCATGATTGTAACATTCACCATTCTGCCCATATTCGAACATCTATATTCCTTCAATTCTTTCATCTGTTGATGTTTGTGAAATTAAAGAGCTGAAACCTTTTTTTATGCGGGTGAGATTCATCGAATTGAATTATTTCACCTACATACTAGGCAACGCCTGAAAATCTTATTTTTCAATTTCTACACTTCTTCATGGACCAGGTGGATTTATTAACAATATTTTGAGTTTGTCCAAATTTTTGTAGACAAGGTCTGGATTCAACTCCCTGGGGGGCTGTTTATATTAACATCTTACAACGGAGATGAATAACATTTAAGAGAAGGTATTAAAGAAGTCTAGGCATCTACAGGGCTTATGACCTGTCAATGGCTGGTTTAAGTGGCCATTTTACACACTGTAACATTCACCATTCTGCCCACATTCGAACATCTATATTCCTTCAATCTGTTCATCTGTTGATGTTTGCTTCCGAGGCGGGATCTGGAGCGTGCGGTCGCGGTCTCAATTTAGAACTAACACTGTATTCCTTCACTGTCATACTGGGAAATTAGAAAAAGGTGATTGTGCTGACCATGTGTATTTGATTGACAATACTGCAGTGAGGGGTACAATGAAAGCTTTAAAAGTTTCTTTGTTTTGTTATTTCCGCGGTTCGATTGTAAAGAAATATTTAATTTTCGCTTAATTAGTTTAAAAAAAATAAATTGATATGCGAAACTAAAGGACTCAAGTCTTTATGAACAGTTTCGGGAAAGGGGTGGATGCTTTTATTGTTGATGTTTGTGAAGTTAAAGAGCTGAAACCATTATTTATGCGGATGAGATTCATCTAATACACAGTGTGTAAAGTGGCCACTTAATCCAGCCATTAACAGGTCTACAAAAAATTGGACAAACTCAAAATATTTTTGATAATCTTGATTGTTCTGAAAAAAATTTCGTCTTACGTCAAGGTATCTGTCAATAGTAATTAATTTTATTGATTATATTTTTTTTCATAAGATACACTAACTAGGACCTTTTTTTATATGGGGGATACGTTCTACTCACGCACACAGTACCGTGTAAAAAAAACAGTGTATAAATGTATACTAAAAAAATGAACAATGTTGGATAGGTTCCCTCTAATTAAAATATATTCGGACAACACTATAGGATCCAGGTTGATTAAAGGTAAACGGAAATCGTTGAATAATTGATATTATTATTTTTTATTAAAATTTTCGGTGAGTTTTTTATATTTTTTATATTTGAAGCACAAACCTTGCCAGTGAGACAACCGTCTAGCTCATTGTTTGCTGACATATTTATGAACGAACTAGAGAATGAAATATTTTTAAGTAATTCACCACTTCTCAAACGTATCATATTATGGTCACGGTATGTTGACGATAGACGAAGGAACCTGCTGACGAGTTGTATGTATGCAACTCAGCTGAATTTTAATTTAAGACTATTTTGTAAATATTTAAAAAAAATTAAAAAAATATGTATATATTTTTAATCTCTTTACCGGAACGGGCCGAGAACTTCAGATATTCCTTAATTTTCTTAATTGATTAAGTAAAATTTTAAATTTACTTTAAAAGTAGAAAAAGATAAAGAAGAAAACACTTTTGACTTGTCTTTAACAATAAAAAAATATTCCGATATCTACCGTAAACCAGACACAATAATTGATAATTCCTCAAATCGTCTCAATTGCCCATGGACATTCCGCATTGCATTCAATGATACTTAGGTTAATTAACGTTCCACTAGATGATATTATTTTTTTTAAAAAGGACTTAATACAATAAAATAGATTGCTAATAATAATGGATATAATAAAAACTGAATTGATAAAATATTGAATAAAAAACTAAAACGCAAACTTAAAAATAAATAGTTATATTCTTCTCCCACAATAAATAAAGCTAACCTACCTAAACAATGGAGGCGGATTCATTTTAAAAATGTATTTTTTTCTAATCAAATTCCTTACCATCAAACATTAAATACGTATTCTACATAACTAATAATATAGGAACATTGTTAAAAAATCATAAAGACAAAGTCCCTTAATATAATAAATCTGAAATATACCGATTAAATTGCAATGATTGCGATTTAATCTACATTGGAAAGACTGTGAATTGTTTGAATTTTATGAATTTTTTACATTAATATGCATGTTTGCCATAAACTAAAACAAATTTACTACTGTGTATAAACACAATTTTTCGATTACAATATTTGAGTTTGTCCAAATGTTCGTAGACAAAAGACTGGATTTCACCTCCTTTCAGCTCTTTAACTTCACTAAAATCAACAAATGGAAGAATTTAAAGAATATGGATGTTCAAACATAGGCAAAATGGTGAATGTTACACAATGTGTAAAGTGGCCACTTAAACCAGCCAATGACAGGTCATAAGCCCTGTAAATGCCTAGACTTACATATTACCTTATTTAAGGTATTCTCGATCCCTGTTTTAATTTGTCAACAATTTTTTGACTTATACAGTAACTATGTTTTATAATAAAGTTTTTGTACAAATACAAATATTAGGTATGAACAGTATAATTGGTGATAAATTAATTTGAAAAAATATTTTGTATGCATATTTAGTTTGACTTTTAGGACAAAAAGAGGGTATTATGAAGCTTAAAAAGTTAAAAGATGAAGTGATAGACAAAAACGAGTGTCATTTTTGAATTCTGATGTAAAAAGTTAGTTAAAAACAAGTGTCGATCTAAGTCAACGAAATTTGCGTTTCCCGGTGTTATCCATGGATTATTCATATGAACAGTCGATCAATCTATCGACGCGACGCAGGTACTTACTTATCTAATGTTTTATTAAGCATGATATTCTAACGATTATTTAGATGGTTTTACGAATACTAAATGTTGAAATAATTAACAAGTTGTTTTAATTGTATGGCGGAGAATTCCCCAAACTAATTTTCCATTCTGCCAAGGAATCACAACCCATCTCAAATCTGGTAAACTAAGTAACGTCTTATATTCTGTTGGAAGTGTATTGCATACTTGTAATCCATTATCTCGAAAACTTCAGATTAGTTTCATCAGCACAGTGCGAACGATGTTTATGATACATGTTTTTCGATAAAAATGTGTTAAGTGGCAACACAAAGGTTTTTGAGTTTTGCTGTCACAAAAAGAAAAATAGAATCGAAATTCCTCGGGACAAACTCAAAGCGTTTCAGATAATACTTTTTTCTTTGAAACGTTTAAAAAAGAATTACTTTTGTGTAGGTTTTGAGTGTCAGCAAAAAAAGGTGAAGCCTAAAGGGAATTTGGATTAAGGTTATTAGGAGAAGGTACACTCAGGACGATCATGGGAAAATTGTTTCAAATGGAATAACCACCACTACTACCATCACGCCCTTTACTGTAGGGGTGAGCAGAGAGGATGGATCGCCAAACACATCTATCCTGACACATGTACATTCCTAGCTTCCTACACATTCCCACATCGTGTCATTCATGACCTTCAGTTGTGTCTGTTTTTAACATGAAAAGGCTTGAGATTTTGGTTTATCTGATCATGTCATGTCTTTATAAGAAAAAAGTTTTTTTTTAAAAATATTTGGCTTTGTTTACCAAAATGGAGTGTAAATGGGACGATTGAATAGTGAATAAAAGGCACTGTGTGGCGAACCCAATATTGTACAGTACAATTCATAAATAAGAAGTAGATTTCAATGGTTGGACCATGTTTATAGAATGAGTGATGATCGTACACCCAAAAAAAAGATACTACTCCGGAAGGCAGACGAAGCAGAGGCAGACCTAAATTAAGATGGCGTGGAAAGTGACATGATTACTATTGGCCTCATGAACTGTAGAAGAGCAGCAGGGTGCAGGAGGAATGGAGACATACTCCGGAGGAAACCAGGGCCACAACGGGCTGTAGCGCTACTGATGATGGTGGTGATTTATTTATTAAAAATCTCTTAATTGATACGACATAACGCGCGACGAACGTTCCTCAAAAATTAAATGAAATTTGATTTTTACTGCGGGTGCGGGGCGCGAAACAGCGAAAGCGAAGCCCTAGAGCTTCTAGAATATTATTGAGCGGAGTAGACTGTTATTAATTAAAATTAAGTGCGTATCTTCGTAGCGGTGCGGTATGCGGCGTCAATTGTCAATCCAAACTTCTAACAGGGAAGTTGGAATAGGAAAATAAGCCACTAACCTGTTCCAGTCGTTTCTTGTTCCTACATCAGTTAGGTCCCGACATTTGACACTAAAATATATGGTTCCAATACGCATAACGCAGAGAGTCTTCTGCAGCAAGCTTCGGGCCCCACACTGGCGCGATTGGATGGACAATACATATAAACGCGGTGCGGCGATAAACACAGTAATCACGCAGATCGGCACTAGGTCTAGTTGTGTAGAAATGCTGAGTTCAGGAAGGCAAGTAGGTAGATTGGATGTGGAGATTGCGACAATAATTGACACCAACCTGTTGACAAAAAAATTACTTTATTAAACTTTAGTCTTTGGTCCATAGAATTAAGAATAGTCCAGAAACCAAAGACGAGCATCAAACAGAAGGCGACTAAACCGATTTGAATTCAACTATGCCGTGTTGTGTTCTTTGAAAGTGTAAAAATACTGCTAGGATCTTTAAAAAACAGGATAGGATCACATTTCACGTGTAATAAGCAAATGAATATATACTTTGCAAATACATTACTTGAAAATTGAATTATTTTTCTATTTGTCAGATTGTCGAAGAAATCAAAATAAACATTTCGTTAATGTTGCCAGGGTAGTAATTTTTTTTACCCTACTTTGCTCATCTAATAAGAGAACTTATGAAAATTGGACTTCTAAACAACTCTGTGGTGAACATTTGACCGACATTATCTTTAAAACATCAAATATTATTTAACATGATATAAAAATATCCGTTTTATGTAAAATGAAATTTGTTTTTTATTTTAAGTTCAATGTTCATTAATTCAATTACTCTTATTAAATGACCCTTTTCTTATCTACTCTGTTGTGTCAATCAATATTTCCGCGTGCACAATAAAATTTTAGAGAAATTAACAAATTGTGTAATGTATATACATTTGTGTTATCATTTTATTTTTTCCCATCGTGCAACATTACGCAGCGACATCATGAATGCGCGCGGCCAAAGTGGGGCATAGTGGGGTTTTTTTGGACACAGTCCGATGTATTCAAATATGATTTTACGCTCCTTCTGGTCTATTCTTAATTCTATGCTTTGGTCATTATTTTTGTACACGTTTATTTGTGTAAATTGTTTGTACATTTTGTACATGGTTTAATTTTGAATAAAAAAAACAAAGGCACTGACGGGATCCTGAGGGGTGGGGACGACGTGTTGGCCGGCGTCTATACATTCTCCTCTCCTCTCATTAATCTGTATTGAGTTTGTATTCCTTGGGAATACTTTTGCTAAATTTCCTCTACATGCAGCGCAGCTGACAGAGTCCCTGAAGGCTTTATAAAAACTGAGGGTGGAGGGTGATCTTTAGGTTCCCTTCAATGTTGATAACAAATGAATACCTACATAATGTGGGCAACCAGATACTATGACAAATATATTTTGCATTATTTATTTACTTATACTTTTACATTGTTTGTATTCTTTTTTTATACAGAATAATGTTCGCTCACTGGGGTGTCCCGTGCCGAGGGAAACATTTTACAAAATGCGAAACATGCCTAAGATTAGCTATTTAACAAAGTGAACATTATAATAACAATAAAAAAAACGTAATTAATCAAATTAACCTTATTATAATTAACATAATAAACAATAAAAAACAAAAATATTCATAAAAAACATAACCAATTTATACAGACCAATTAAAAAAATTCATAAACAGTGCATGCATTTTACCTATTTGGCTTGATCCACCCATCAATCCGTGCGCAACCCACCTCCACTATCCATTTCTTACTAGCAATTTTATATTGTGAGAACTTACTTATTGTCCTTATGGATAATGGAAGTAGATTGTACACTTTAACCGAGTAGTAGGTCAATCCTCTACAATACATGTATAATTAAAAAAGCACGTTATTCCATTACCAATCGCATCTCATTATTTAGAAATATTGCATTGCCCTCAGTAACTAAAAAAATAAGAAACAGCTTATTACGATGCACACGCAAACATTTGTGTAAGAAAGAGATGAAGAGAAGAGGAATATTGTTTTATTTATTTTATTTTATTTATTTCAAGAAGAAAATAAAAACAATATAAACCCAACGTTTATAAATAAACCAAAATTATAGGCCAATTATATTTTTCTATATATTACTATGTACAAAGCCAAAAAAAACATATTAGTGTAAAGTCACTCCGTTTTACTCCACTTGTAAAAACAAAAAAATATATAATTACATTACGCCGCCCTGCCCTAGCTCTTGTATGTTCAAAATACCATTTTGCAAATTGTAAAAAATACATTTTATTTGTTTTTAAAGTAACAAGAGAAATCAGTAAAGATTGGCACTCGAAAAATTCTGAAAATACTATTTGATAACGGAAAAAATAATAATTCTTTAGCTACATGAACGCGTAAGATAACTCAATTAAAAAAAATCTATAGAAGATACAACAACTAGGGCAGTGATTAGTATTGAAATAGTAACAGTAATTTGCCGGCCTCGTGGTGTAGTGGTCAGCGCGTTTGCCTACCGTGAAAGAGGTTTCAGGTTCGATTTCCGACAGCGTTGACATGAAATATTTATTTAAAAAGGTGATTTTACATAGCAATATTTCATAGTACCTGGAATAAGACTGATCGTAACACTGAAGCGTAAGACTGATCATCTTATCATCATGTAAAAAAAAATATATTAAAAAAAAATCAAGATACACTGCAATTGGTGTACCAATGCAGTGCCCTTTGCACTATTAGGGGATTATGAAAAGTAATTTATGTTTCATACGTGGTAGGTTAATGCGCGGTCACTACACCACGGGGCAACCTTGTATTGCAACTAGGGTTACTAATTTGTTCTAAGACAATATCTAGACTTATTTTTCAAAAATTAAATAAATGTATTAATATTCTCTACTGAGACACCACCATCCGATGCGATGTAAGAAACTCGCCGGCAAAGATCGAGTGTAAACTGTGTGGCACTTGTCAAGTTTAGACCTATAGGTCTTTACTTGATAATTCGGTATAAAGTTAAGCTTGAGAATAGTGGTAGGATAATTATGATATCGCAAAAAGTATTACTTATAAACCTCGCATAGAGGTAAACTCGGTTTAAATCTGGGATAGCGATTATAGAAAATCATATATATATATTTTTTTTAAGTCAATCAACAGGCTTAAGCCAGCCCTAATAGATTGGCATTATTGAGTCTAAACAGTCTTAAAATCTACTTAAATTTACAAAATGTATAATTAACAAAAGGTATAAATATGGCATAATCTAGGCGGAAATGGCAAGTGTGACGTCGCGAGTCAGGAGAGACAACACCGCTTGCTTCTTCTTCTTGGACATCATGTGGCATAACGCTGGAATAAGCACGCGATCTGTCAAAAGTCATATTTTTCGGTAATCAGAATGGATGGTGTATCAATTTTAAACAATTTCGAAGTCCTGCGACCGTCTTCAAGTGATTTTTCATAATTTGTTTAAATAATATCTGAAATGTTGTAGGTTCGTGGGTATTTTTATTAATTGTGATAAAAAAGAAACACGAATATACCAAATAACTCATTTTTACCTTCTCCTCTTCTTCCCAATTTTGATTTCTTTTTCTAACGGTTTTCTCCATGTTCTCCATTACACTGACAGTAGTCTCTTCTTCTTCTTTGTTTTTTCATGGCCTTTTCACATCTCAATTCGGGTGTTCTAACCAGTGTCGAGTATTTTTGTTTTTTACATATGTTTTAGTAATATAATATATACAAGTTAGTATGTTAGTATTTAATATAATATAAACACATAATAATAAAACATATTTACAACTTTACACCATTTACAACTAGATATTTACATAAGATTTTAAATACACGTTTATTGGGTGGGGACAGGAGAGTTAGAATATGAATAGGGAATGGGATACTAATATCAGAGAGGTCGGATAGGAAATCAGGATAACAATCATTTATGGGGCATCCAAAAATAATATGGTTTAAATCTTCCTCATCTAGCTGACATATGGCAGAGTCCCGGACATAGATTCTGAACAGGTGAGAACCATTGCAGCAGTGCCCAATGCGCATTCTGCATACGGAGGATGTCTCAAACTGACAGTAGTCTCGATTTGACTTTGACGTTTGTTTGTTGTTGTTATAAAAGTTATTGCGCACGCGCACATAAAAGTGTTGACTGTTTAAAAAAATGAAGCACGAAATAATCAACAAATTGTTATTGCAGGTAATAAATATTTTTAAAGGTAAGATTTTTTTATATCGGTTGTAAATAGTTAAATCGGGTATAGTTATTTCAAAATGTTAACCTGGTATAAAAAATTCTAATAAGTAAGGCCCATAGAGTTCTCCACGTATAATTATATGTGAGAAAGTACTACGAGAAACCACAAGAAGGTACATAACTTACCCTGTTCCTGGCCAATTTTAGTGAAATTTCATGTTTTGTGAAGGGTCCCTTAAAAGTGTTGTAATTACAAAAATGCTGGGTTAAAGCAATTGAAACTTAATCTGAATCTCAAACTTCAAAATTCAACGTCAACTGCAAGCAAAACTGAGCGAAACCGTAATGGCGAATAGCGATATGGCAAATGGCCACGATAAGCCGTAAAGAAAAAATGATTTCAATCGATAAAGGAGATCCCTATATTTAATTATCGATATTGCAAATCAAATGACAGTTTTGGAATGGTTCGAGTATTTGCTATTCGTATAACTACGAAAAAGTTATAATATAAGTCACTTCATGTCAATAAAATGCACATTTTAAGACGGCTGGTAAACCACGTCAAAACATGGGACCTGGATACAAAGCGTGGTTATACAATCACGTGTTTTTTACACGGCTCTAGGATACAATATGTTAATAAATGTGAAGAGTTGTGGTCCCGTGGATAGTGTCATGGACTGACGGATCAAAAGCCTATGATTCGCATTCCACTCTACCACAGTTTGATTCCCATTTTCGAATGGTGAGTCAATAACAACTCATTAAAAATGTCCCCTAAAATCGAAATGTTTTAGTAAATCATGAAAACGCAAATGTTTATTTAAAAAAAAAACTTTTTCTAGTTTATTAGTTAGCCTCATTTATTAGTTATTTATAAAATTAAAAATTAAAAATATATTGCCATGAGTGTAGGTCGATAGTTTTTTTTGAAATTCTAGGTCATTTTATATGTATACATACTAGAGCCTCAATTGTGAACGCTATCTTCATCTGTACATATCTAGACGGTATACTTAATTTCCATACTATCTGTATCTTCCTCAGTATGTTCTACCTACTTGTCATCTCGACATCATATAATCAAAACGAACCAATGAAAGACCGCAAAAATTAGTCCGCGTTCCTTACTTCATTAACATTTCAAATAGTTCTTATTTATATTTTAAAGAGGCATCTGTAATAGAAAGTGCCCACTTCAAAGAGATTATAAGCTCAAATAAATCCCGACGCAAGCAAAAAATGCTCGCTTGAACATGGTTTTTACACTTGTCAAGACGATATGCTTTAAATCGTCTGTATTAATCTACCGAGCGACTACAAACTCGGCTCCTTTAACGTCTCGATACGTACACTTTGGAAGATAGTAAAACAGACGGAAAAAATATAACGACTACTTTTTTTAATAGTGGCAACATTCTTACGCCTAGATACTCTTATATGTTCATAGGGCAGAATCTAGCAACATTATTTTTTGCATCTAGCCACTCGTTTCCCAAACTGACAGTTAAGTCAGAATTGCATCTAGCCACTCGTCTCGTAAACTGACAGTTAAGTTAGAATTGAATTCGACTTCAAAATTGACTTATTTTTCTTATATTTTGAATAGGTTTTTAAGAAAAAAAATGCCAACCTCAAAACAATTAAAAATTTAAGTAAACCGTAATTAAAGGTAAAATTGCTAGGTGGAACTAGTGAAAAATTTTGTCACCTTTAATGCGTAGATAAACGTATTGAGGGGTTCTAGACCCGTCGGTATTAACCGATGTACTTACATAAAAACTTGATAGTAGGGGGATCGGTAGTGTATCTTAATAGTCGATCTGGTGATTTTTATCTGCAACTATGACATCATACTGAAGCTATCTCATTTCAGTGCGTAGAAATGTGTACCGTGACGTATGCTTCACCTTGTTTCAAATCGATGTACTCGTACCTATGCAAAACTTGAAGGTGGGGGGTTGGTAGTTTCTTTGTAATCGGTAAAGATAATTTATCTTCAACTGTACCGCCAAGGTAAAGGTATGTCATTTTTATCTTCCATTCATAATCGAGGCCCAGGGCTCGGTAGGGCAATTTCAATTCCTGGACAATCCAAGCCAATCTTTGACTGTTGGCAATTTCGGAAAGAGGAATTTGGGTAAAACAAAATAACAACTTTCTTATACATTATTCATAACTTACTATCAATAGATGGCTCGGTGTTGAGTACCGGTACGTTTTCTAATTAATGCAAAAAATTTGCGTAGTAATCCGATTGCAACCACGCGGCCGTAGATACGTGGTTCATTAATTAAGGTTTGTGCTGCTCCGTTCCCTGTTCCCGGGTCGCTTTACGCTACACAAAGCCAAATTAACGAGAGCCTTATGGCGGGATACCGTGGCGATACCGGGAGGAATTTAATATACAAAATTAATAGGGATATCAGAAAGATAACCCTACCCGGGAATGAAACAGCCAATGTCTCCAAACTGTTATTTAGTGGATCAAAGTTTGTGTCGTCAGAGCGGAATAGAGCGGAACTTTGCTAGTCGCAATAATATAAAAAAAAACTAATAAGGTTGTTTTTAAATATAATCAACTAGAAATGCGTATGTTTTTAGAGAGACAAAGAGTTAACAAAACCCTTTTTTTTGTTTTTACACGGCTTACCGCCTTTTATTGTACACAGAAGTACAAAGTTTAAAACATCGACAACGTTGTTTTAATTAAATTTCAAGTGCAAAAAATACGTAGTCGGCCTCGCGGTGTGATGATCAGTGCGTTTGCCTACCAAGCAAGAGGTCTCTGGTTCGATTCCGAACATGGTTGACATGAAGTATTTATTTAAAAGGGTGCTTTCACACCAAAATATTTCATAGTCCTAAGACTGAAGCGTAAGACTGATTATTTTATCTTCATGTAACAAAATAAAATTATCATGATGCGCTGCGATTGGTGTACCAATGCAGGGCCCTATGCACCATTAGATGCCGAAAGGGAATAATGATGATGATGAGAGCAAAGAATAAATACTTTGGAGGACTTCTTGCTAAAAGCAATATAATCCAGCCAATTTACTGTTTCTAAATTATTTCTAAAATTTAAATGAAGAAAATAGAAAAATTTTGGAAATCAAATTCCTGACTATAGTCACATTCAGCATAGATATATTGTTATCAGCTGGAAAGGAAGTCATGTGCCTCAATATAGGGCGAACTATAATAATGGCCAACAGAGGGCGCTGTCAAAATTATACAAAACAAAAAACCCATGACAGATCACTCACTTTTTCGTGTCGACAGCCCTCGAATAAATACGTGACATTTTAATCCCTAAAGCTCTTCATAATGTATTTTTCTGCTTTTATAAACTCAGTGAAAAATCATAATCTACGGAACTCAAATTGACTGTTATTAAATGATATCGAATCAGCATAATCTTATCGCGAGAGTGGTAATCCCGGCGTGATGAACCCTCTGATCTGTAGTCTGTGTCCTATGCACCATTAGGCTCAAAAAGGGAACAATATAATGACCTGATGTTTTGAACCTTATTTAATATAAATAAGTAAATTAATAAATAATTGCAGAGAAATAATATTTTAAGTATGTCGAAATGTTTGTACTCAAGGCTGGAATTCCTCTGCAGGGAGTTAACTAATAACATGTTATAAACTCATTTACTTAATTAAGGTTTTTTCCTTCTTTGTTTTCATAAAATCAAATAAATTCAAGGCTTTAAAATTCGTCCTTAAGTTAAATAAGACTTTTTGAAAAAAATGACAAAGGCGAAACAAGGTATTATTGTTAATTCAATTCAAACATGTCTATAATTCGATAAACCAGGATGTACGCCATTTCCATATTTGCAAAGAGTAAAGTAGTTTATGAACGACCAACTACATAAAAAGAAATGATAAGATCTTTTTTTTTTAAACTTATATTTTCGTATAAATTATGAATAAAAAAATACTGTCATTGACATCCACTTATTTATTCGGGCAATTAACGCTTTGATCCTTTAAGGGGCACCTTCTGACTGGTTCATTTTACACAGAGTTGAAATTATCTGTACAAAACAAAATATTTTCTTATGTTAGTAAATCAAAAGAATGCAAATATAAAGAAAAAACCTTTATTAATGCGGGTGAGATTCAACTGACAACATTTTTTCAATTACATACTGGACAAAATATAAAAATATTTAGGTATAACTAAGGTCACAGATTAAGAAAAAAATTCAGCAGATTGAAGAATTGGAGGAGGTATATGGATATTCAAACATAGGCAGAATGGTGAATGTTACACAGTGAGTAAAGTGGTTACTTAAATCAGCTATTAGATGTTCTTCATCTCTGTTGTTAAATATTTAAATTAATAACTCACAAGGGGGTTGAATTTAGTCCTTGTCTACAAAAAATTTGGACAAACTACAAATATTTTAAATAAACAAATGTATTGTTGATAAAAATAAATAAAAAGAACTTCTTAAAATTCGCAACACGGATTTTTTGTTTATTTTTTATTCAAAAATAATTTCAGTGGTCAGTTTCCCCGCGTCTTACGAGTTGTCAAAGCATTTCCCGTGGAAGTGTGCCCAGCAGTGTTTAACGACAAAGGCATTTATTTCCTCAGCTATTGCCTGTCACGACCAAGCCAATGAATTCGATTTAGACAACAGCCGAGCAGTGAATGGCGGTGACAGGACTCTGCTCCTTTATTTATACTGCGAGTTCGCTCTAATCCGCCCGATTAGGCCCGGAATTTTTACACGGAGCAAGACAACTGGACCAATTGAGTAGAGAAACGAAATTGTCAGCGAATTGTGCCTTCAAAAGCTGTCAAGTTATGGTCCTCTTAAAGTTTAATCCACTAATTTACTACTAATAGAAAACATCTCCACATTTGAAATATTTGGGTAAAACACAAAATTGAAATGATTATTTTTTATTAAAAAAATAAATATGCAGACTCCGGGTAAGATGCTTGGAAAAGTACATAAACTGCCCGCTCTATAAATATAAATGAACTTTTTTTATATTTTTGGGAATGAATGTTCAAGCGAAGACGAACTTTGACAAAAATTACGAGATGCGAAAAATATGATACGTCAAAATCATAACGCATTTCAAGACTTTTTAACATTTTTTTTGAGAAGATGCAGACTCTGCATAAGAAACACTGATGAGAAACACTTTGAAAATTTATTACAAAAATAAATACATCTTTTCCAAAAAATATATTTTATTTTGCTACTTTTTACTGTATTAAGTATTTTATTATGGCTAAAAGCACCTACTTTACGTTTTTAGAGTAAATAGCCAATTCCGGATTTTTTAAGAAACCGGCATACTCTGATCTTTTATCGATAAAAAGATTAAAAATCTTTGAAAGTGGCTACTTTTTTTAGAATTATGCGAAATTATTATTATTATTGTTATAAATAGTCTTAAAGTTTTTAAAATACTATGTGGCTCTTTACACCTGATCTTAAAAAATATATCAGTGTCGGCGTCATCGATACAATATTGAGAAATCTTATTATGAATAAATTCTCACTTTTTATTGAAATAAAAAGTGAGAATTTAATTAAACTTCAGATTGAACGACACGTGGTATTTTTTTTTTAATAACATACTTAATATTCAAAAAATGAGGAAAAAAAGTTAACATTTACACCAAATTTCAGACGACTGTGGTGAAATTAAATAAAAAAAACAATAAAATAATATTATCTCAGAAATGTTTCAAAATTCATTGAATACATTTGCCTTTTTTTACAACCCTTAAAGTGTTCTACTCCCCATATTTTTTTTACGTCAAGTATTTGGCCATTCTGTATGTACGGTCAAATTAAAACTGCCAGTTTCATCTGCATTTATTCAAGAAACCTTTCAGACTTTTTATTTTCACTAACCCTTCTGGACCTAAAGGTGGTAACCAGGGTCCACCGGGTAGCATATTAAAAAAAAACCCTTTCGTTAAACATCGAATTGATTTCAGTTCTCAAAATTTAATTATTTTATTTTGTTTGAGAAATCAACAGTTCTACATACATATTTATAGTAAACAAACTGATATAGTGTATAAACTCAGAATTAATAACAGATTTCCACAAAGTATACAAAGTTAGTAAAGAAAATATATTACATATTAATTCATATTTGCTTTCCCCCCGGGCACACATTAAACATTACAGTTTATTACTGTACAGTTTAATATTCTTGATATATTGGTCAGTTTGCACGTGTGCTTTTTGCTATTTGGTCTCTTTTTTCCAGTCGTGACCACAAAAATCTGGATTTCGTGCTTATCATTTTACAAACGTTTTCCCTCCCAACTCGGTGTACCGCCCCGCAAACGGGTGAAGCGACATTCGATCAGTGCTGTTCAACACGTCCCAGCGAGAGGAGCGTGATGTCACATAGCATACTCTTGCAACAGTATTTGATGAAAAAATGCACGAAGCAATTCGTGCATTTTTTCATCAAATACTTCTAGTTTTTTGTGCAAACAAAAAACTAGAAATATTTTGAAATAGTTTTGTAAACATGGCTATTATCTATTTATTTTTAAAGGAACAAACAGTCAACAATGATATAATAACATATAAAAATACGGTTTAAAGACAGACCAGCATAGTTTCTACATAAAAATCACATATTAAATTGTTATACAACAAAAGGGTGTGTTTGTGTATATTTGTATGAGAGTAAGTGTAGAGGTGTGTTTGTGTGCATTTATGTAGGAGTAAGTGTTCAGGTGTGTGTAAGCACGAGCATCATTAAATAGCAAGTGGGAGCGTATCGCAACCAGAAATAATGAGTTTTGATTTATTTTTAAATAAATTAAGGGACATGTTCAATATATCAAGAGATGAAAAAAAGCATTGAGTTTGTGCAAGATAATGACAATCACACTGACACATATTTTTTTTAAGTCATACGACTTTGTGAAGCAATGAAATGGGAGTGTGAGAATCCAAGATAAATCATTTCATGAATTCTCCGATTCGAGTTAAATTTAAAAAATCGAAATTTACTTATCGAGTTTCTCACGCCCCCCTTTCAAAATGCAACCACCAGCCTAAAACTAAAAAAAATGAGGACAAAACAAAAACTACCTTGAGACAAGATGTGGTCTACTTTAGAGTTTTTTTTGTTTACTCATCTATTTTTATATATAATTTATAGGAACGCGGGTTGTTTAATTTTTATAAATATTTCCATGTTAGGTGGATTAAGAGAACAATAAGGAAGTTCAGTGCTACGAAAAGTTTGTAATAATAAATATTTTGTTTCGAATGTTTTGAATAATAAATATGAATTTAATTGTACGGCGAATTTCTCGAAATTATACGAAAAAAATAACCCAATTATTTTGAACTACGTTACAAGTTCATTTGGATAAACCAATGACAGAGTGTTGTGAAAGGTTTCCGGTTTTCGGTAGACCAACTCACCAATCAGCGGAACTCTCCAACAAAAACTTGTGATGTCACGTGAGGAGTAATTTCAAAGTTAAAAGTTTTAAAACTCATAGCGTTGATACATAAAAATATATTTTTAAAGTTTTTGATTAAGTTTAATTGTCTATTAATAAATAAGAAAAAACGGACCACTGAATTTCGTCATTCTGTGTGTGAAATGAAACAACAATCCTTGACGACCGTTTTCGACTCGATGGCTACTATTTAGTAAAAAACTTGAAAAATAAAATTGAGTAAAGAAAGGTTCGCTTTTTACTGAAGTGGTTCATCAACCGTGCTCGAGGTCCCAGGGCCGCGTTTATGAACGGCTGTCTTCATCAATATATACCGAGACGGTAAAACTAATATCGATATTTATGAAAATTCAAAGTATATTTATCGGTAACCGGTAATTGAATATGTTTAGAAAAAAAATTGTAAACATATTCTATCTTTTATACTAAAAAAATAATTTTACTTTGTAAATAAAATTGAAGATACATTTTAACTTCCCACCAGAATACGTACCCAGGTTTGATTCCTGGCAGGCTCAACGTGAAATATTTATTTCAAAAGTGATTCGATACGATATTTCACTATCACTAAAGCGGAAACTAAAAAAAAATCTAAAACTGGAATCTAAAGCGTAAGACTGATGACCTTACCTTTATAAAACTTATGATTTAAATGCACTACATTATAAGCGTATCTATGCAAGGTCCATATAACTACGGGTATGTATAGAGAAATCATCATGACGAAATGTTTATGACTGTTTTACAGTTATTTGTAATTTTAGTTTTTTTTTGCCTCGATCCATCCATGTTCTTCCCTTTCTCATAAATTTGCAAAATGTTTGTATCCCCTAAAGTTCTAATAATTTGCTTAACTTTATGCGCAGCTGACCGAAAGCCCCCCAGGACTATAAAACCTGGGGAGTTTGGAGGGTTTTTGATCTTTTCGACGAAAATTTCCAGTTTATTACAATTTAAAAAAAATATTTTTATATAAATAACTATTTGGGTTCTTACGATTTACCCTAATATTTCAATTTTACGGCAGTTTTTAACTAGTTGTAAAAAACTCACAATAAGAAAATAGGAATCCAGTCGGGGTAGAGCAGACCTTTGGACTGTTAGACCAGAACACTAGCCACAACCCGATTCTTAATGATAAGAATGCCGTTATTAATTTGTATGTTAAAATTTAACCGATAATAATACATAATGGTTAGAGGTTCCATCTTAATTTGCGATTAAAAATGAAATGTTAACACTTTTTTGATATCGATATTTTACATTACTTTTTAAATATTTATTTATAAATGTACATTTGTAAAATATTTTTAATATTATAAATCCCGGTAAAGCTAGAGTTTCCTAGGACAGCGGTGCCCGTATTTTAACGGCCGTAGTGAACGGTGATGCAGTGGACAGCCGTCGTAAAGGTGACTAAAGTGTGGTTTTCTAGGAAAACGGTGTTATCAACACCATTTAACACAGTTTTCCTAGGAAACCACTCTCTAATCACCTTTACAACGGCTATCCACTGCATCACCGTTCACTACGGCCGTTAAAATACGGGCACCGCTGTCCTAGGAAACCCTAGCTTAAGTTTAGTTACTGTTCGTCAGTAGATACATATTTGAATCTTGTACAATTTTTAATATATTTCTTACATACCTACAAACACGTTAAATATAATAAAAACTAATTCAAATAAATGAACTTTTTAAAAAAAGAAAAACGATTGGTGAGAAAGATTATTGATTTTATTTATATATTTTTTTCTTAATAGGCTATCAAACTAAAGCTAAGGTTTCCTAGGACAGCGGTGCCCGTATCTTAACGGCCGTAGTGAACGGTGATGCGGTGGACAGCCGTCGTAACAGTGACTAGAAAATGATTTTCTAGGAAAACGGTGTTAAATGGTGTTGATAACACCGATTTCCTAGGAAACCACTCTCTAGTCCCCGTTACAACTGCTGTATACCGCATCACCGTTCACTACGGCCGTTAAGATACGGGCACCGCTGTCCTAGGAAACCCTAGCTTTAGCCAAAAATATTTTTTTGTAATCATATGGATATAATTATCATCGCTATGATTTTAATGTTTTGTGAATTTGAAAAATACTACGCCCGTGACGTCAGGAGTTGTCGTCGGTGAGTTGTGGTGCAGTTAAAATGTAGAACCTTGTAGCTGTCAAAATACACTAAATGTTGAAAAAAAGGTAACAGTCAATACAGCAAAGGCCGACTGCTGCCTTTTAGTGATTATTGATTTAATAATTGCAACAGATATTAAAGCTATTTTGAATTGGATTATTTTTAGATGATTTAATATTCGAAGATGATTTAAAGCGTAAGACTGATCACATAACCTTTATGGAACAGAAGATCGAGATACGCTGCGTTATTGATTATTATTATTCGTTTCCCAATACGGTGCGATATGCACCACCAATCGAAAAAGGAGGACTCCGTTGGTTTGAACATTTGGACCAATTAAAAATAGTTAAACTATAAAAAATAAAATACCCATTTTTAATATTTTTTAAATCTTGAAATAGGGCAAACATAAACATATTCTTATGTGTACAAATATGTCCAATTTATAAGTTGTTTAACATATATTTTTTAAAATTACATATGTTTGAGTATTGTTAAATTTTTTTTTGTCATAAATATATTTTCTAATTTTATTATATTTTTTTAGTGCGTTAGATAAAATTGTATGACCTGGATTTTTTTCTAAATGGGAGTCTGATTTTTACCTTTTCTCAGTTATTATGATCATGCTTATGTTTCGTTGGGATATTTTTTTTTCTAAATTCTGTGTTTTTTTAAAAATTTATAATATTATATTCAATACAAATGTTAACATCTGCGTATTGTAATATATTATTTGCTTCTACAATATATTAGTAATCTTAATTAATTTAAAATCAAATTTACACTTGTGTATAGACATTCAAAACGATTATTAAAACTTTCTTTTGTAATATGGTGCACCAGTAGTTAATATGTGATTTAATGATTGTGTTATAAATAATTTTGCATGAATTTTTTTCAAAAAATCTTCTAATCCTTTCCATTTCCAATTGTTATTTTTTTAGCAAACCTTTTTGTTACCATCTTAGTATTTTGATGAAATTGTAAGTTTCGACATCCAAATATTTTATTTCACTAACTTTATTAAGTTTTTCATTATCTAATACAATTACTATTGTGCGTGATGGTCACTTAAAACGAGGCATGTTCATAAATGAGTAACTTAGGGGCTATTTTTTTCGCATTTTTAATCTCCACCACCATCTCCCACCCCCAAAATGTTGTCCATGATCACTATTTCATTCGCGATTGTTATTGAATTATTTATTAAATAAAACGATAATTACTTTTAATATAATTTTGTTTTTTTGTTTGTTTTTTTTTTACAATTAACATAAGAGGTAAAACAGAGTATTAAAAAATAAAAGATAATTACATAGCAATGAAATACATTTATCTAAAAAAAACCCACAAAGGCATGGCTTGTTTGTGGGGATGCAAGAAATGTTTAGTGTGTTTTGTTTGAGGTAAATATTTGCTCCTATAACAAAAATACAGGTATAATATTATTGTGTAATATAAGAAAGAAAAAAGAAAATATTCTGTAAAATATTAAATGGTACTATTTGATTTTATAGTAACTAAAAACGGAAATAAAAAATATTAAAAAAAACATAAAAATATTCCTTAAAAAGGGCAACAAAATCTATTATAGAAAAAAGAGTAAATATCTTGAGTTTAAATCCAAGAAAGTGCGTGTTTTTTAAAAGAAATAAAATTTTGAAAGTTTGAGATCAATGAAATATTATCAGTAAAAATATAATTAAAAGTATTTGGGCCTATAAAATATGCATGTCTCTGTGCTAGCTTCGTTTTACAATGTGGTATTTCTAACACACGATTCCTTCTTTGACTTGATTTTTTCTTTCACTATTTGAATTACTTGTAAATACATTTTGGTTCTAAAATATATATTTTAAACATTGAAAACAATATATTTGTCTTATTCTCAAAAGTTTAGCTTCTTGGAACAATTGGAAAGAGGGAAAAGAGGGAAAACTGCTGTCCTATAATTATTGTGGGAGGCATATTATATCTTTTTATCTTGTATTATTTGTAATGCTTTGGTTTATGAATTCTGTTGAATAACTAAATCAAACAAATAAGTAAACTTCTTTTATGTTTTTTTTTTTAGTTTAGCAATTTCATTTTTAGTTAGTGTTAAGATTTTTAGTTTTTATTCACTTCATCTGACGGAGAATTATTCAAAATTTAAAAATCGATATTGGAAGAAAAAAGACTATCACAATACTATTGTAATATATCAAAAGTATTTTCTTATACTAAAGCCAGGAGTTTTTTAAACATTTGAGAAATTTGAACAATATTTTGTAAATGCATCAAAAAAATTAATAATTTACACGTATAGATGACCGCCCGAAAAGACATAATAAATAACTCTTGTAATACAATACAAATAAGAAAAAATGTGTGTGGGTAAGATGCAAAAAATGGCATTCATATGAATATAACCAAGAATCATGACAGTCTTAAATATGACAAATGGCTTAAAGGGTTTGAAACGAGGTTGACACAAAACGGGTCTAATATAATAGATACTTAATATCATATAATAAAAGAAGAGAAATAAGATGTTTCTTCAGACGTGATTTGAACAGAGATACTGTAGTAACATTTTTGATGGTGGATGGGAGGTGATTCCACGATCGCGCCGCATGGACACTATATGAGTTAGGGAAGAAAGAGGTGACAGGTCATAAGCCCCGTAGATGCTTAGACTTCCGTATAACCTTCTCTCAAATGTTCTTCAACCTAGTTGTAATATGTAACCATGTTTAGTTGTTAAATAACCCCGAAGAGGGTAACGTGTTGTTGCCGAAACTAGTCGATTGTGTTGATAAATTATTTAATTTCTCAAAAATATTATTTTTCTCAATGATCCTCAAAGTAAGTGCTACAAATATATAAAATACTTAATACTACACTAAAAAATATTTCAAACTAATAACCAACAATATACATAATTTGTCAGAAGTTGTTTTATTTTATTTAATTTTTATTTTATTAAAATAAACGGCAAATCAGCCTTTTACAAACATTTAAAATACTACATATTTGGCTTAGTATTTATTTTTTAAGGAACATAAATTTCCTTATAACAAGATTTATATAAAAAAAAAAACTTTAAAATTATACAAGATCTATATTTAAGAAATTAACCTAAAAATTATACAACATATTCAGTAGAAAGTTTAAATAATAAAACATTCTACAGTAATGCAACAAGAAAATCATAAGTACTGTTTCATACAACTGGGCAAAGTGAACAAAAAACTGTGTATATTATGAAATGCATGAATAAATAAATATAATTACCATTCACCGTCTTTGAAAAAGTTCAAAAGGTTTATTCTATGGGAACAATACCCTACACTAAATATATCAGATACAATAACTATTGTTGAGTTCATGAAGTCTATTTAATACGGCATTACAAGTATACACTGTTCGTGAATTGTTGCTAAAAAGCGGTGGCACCTGTCTAGTCATTCTTCCAGGCACCCTGAAGTTGATGAAAGATTTTATTTTAGTTCAGGGCAATCCCATATTGAATTTACAATTTTTAATAAATTAAAAAGGTCTATAATTTTTCTTCTATCGTTAAGTTTTAACAAATATATACAAAATATATTCATATTATACAATATCGAATTTGAAAAACAAATATTTGAATTTTTGTGCATATGTACCTACCTTTGTAAATTTAAAATAAAAATAGTTTTGTATTTACCTACCGTTGCTCACCTACAAAGATAATGCCTGCATGCTGTCGCTGATTTCCTTTTTAAATCTAAATTTAAAAAGGAAATCAAACTAAATTTCCAACATCAGAAGTTATCTTTAAAACCGCGTTGCTTGTGATTGTGATCACGGTGATAATGTTGACTTTGCTATGAATAAAATGTGAAAACCAATCTTAGATGTACAAATGACATATGAGACTTAAAAACGACAGTTGAGATACGTTCTAACGAAATTATATTTGAAAATAAACTAAGCCTCGTGTTTTTTGCGTTCAATCCCCTTCCGTACGCTTTCAGATGTCTTCGGAAAACACACATATAGGGGGTTTGAGATCTTAGCAAAGGATATCTCTTTTAGAGGATTTTATCAGCTTACCAAAGGACGTGATTCACCGGAAATAAGATGTGAGAGACTGCACTTACTTCTGAAGTAGTTCGTGGTGCTTTTCCTTGTGTCAATTTTCGAAGATACGTGCACTTCTCACATACCTTAAACCAAACTCTCGCAAGACATAACCCAATGAATAAAAACCATGCCATCAATATTTGTAAGTTGAAGATTTTTGGTGAATTTAAAACAATTTCTTTATTGTATTAGGAGTTAAAATACGCTGTGTCCGTTTTATACAAATTTCAAAATGTGCACAAAAAACAAAACAAAATAGTTAAGGTTAAAAATTATTCGGAATAAAATTTTCCCTTCTCAAGATACTGTGTTTGCTTTTACGTTACATATATAATTTTATTTGATCACAAGCCTTCAAAATGGAATGTTAAGTAGACGAAATTGAGCATTTTCGACACCTCTTTCTGGGATCAAGGGAATGAATCTGCTCGCGCGATATTTGCGAGATTTACAATGAATTATTAAGTAATTTGTTGTAAAATAATGAAGTGTAATACTTTGTTGAGTAATTTGGATATTTTTTTTAGACCAAATAAAAAAAAGAGGTTATGCGTCTTCGATTTCGCAAAAAAAAAATACCTTGGGAAACACTATTGTACACATATCGCTAGTTCTATTTCTTAAATATATTGTTTGAGTTTTTTTTCGCCAACGTTTTGAAACGTAAATTATAAAGATAACACCCATTATTTTATTGGATGGTTGTCAAAAAATATCGTTTGGAAAAGTTTACAAAAATATGTATGTACAAGAAATAAAGTAAATAATAATAAAAGCAATATTAATGATTAATAAAATAATTGATTGTGTAACTCTGTTTCTACTTTCTAGAGAGCTTTTATTTATTTTCCCTATAGTTTGGTGTCAGGGATCAATGAATACGATTTTGTTTGTTGGGACGATTGCCATAGTAATGTTTATATGTAAATATATATATATATGTGGTAATATTTAAAGTGTTATTTTATTGATTCTGTTTTGGTTTTTATTTCCGTAGAAAAAAGTCAAAGTTTACCCAATACAATTTCAACATAAATATATGAATATTCGATAAAACCTTGCTTAAAACAAAAGCAAGGTACAAATAACTTGCAACTATAAAAGAAAATATAGAATACAAAATATAAATTCAAATTATGAATTTATATTAAATACATGAAAATCAAATACGCTGTATTAAAACGAAGATTTTATGATCAGCGCCTAGAATATTTTGGTCTAGATATGTTGGAATTTAGGAGATAGATTTTAGACGTGATATATCTTTACAAAATAATTTATTGTAATGTTTATTCTCCATTTTGTTTAAAGCATGTACTCCCGAATGTCCCTAGTCGGCGATTAAGATTGTCCACAAAATCGTATCTTCCAACGTTCAATAATAATATAGCGCACTTTAATGCATTATCACGAATGTTAAGATTGTATAATAATGTAGAAAGTAATGCTGATATTGATATCTTTAACGATACATTAAACAATTATAGGAAAACTGTAACGCAATTTTAAAAATCAAATAGTCACTTATGTTAGTTAGGTTAAGTAATAACCTTTTAGTAATACTTTATTGTAATAACTTTTATAAAAATCATAGAATTTAATTAGGCTAGCCAATTAAAAATAATCTATTATATATTTTTTTTCATCATTTGTGCATACTGTGTACACATTTAATTGATGAACAAACTCTTAAATAACAAACTGTGATTATTATACCAATGTCATATGAATTGTTTATTGTTTGTGAACCATAATAAATCAAATAAAATAAATAAAACAAGTGCCGGTGTTAGGTGTGGAAAAGGAATGATGATGATGATAATTATGTGGCACTAAACTAAAAAAGTAAATTGACGGTTTGCTCAATATTTACATATTCTTTATAATTAAAGCGTCAAATATTTACATGCTCCGCGCTAGGCGGTAAAACTTAAAAAAGCGTAATACATAAATCAGAAAAATAAAAGAAAGACCTTCCCACACGATAAAAAAGCTATGAATATAAATCTTCTCCTTAATAACTCCCTTTCGTCAGGGAAATGTATTTCGTGCGATAAATACCCAATAAACTACCCTCATGTGTTCCTTACTTTTATTATAACGAATAAGGGAAATGTCCAAGGGAAGCTGACTTCAGAATTATTTGGGCTTAAACTATAACGGACACCATATTGAAATAATATTATCACAAAACCTTTTTTATTTGTGTAGTATTTTATCAAATTATTGTTATGTGGCGGACACAAAGAGCTCTGATATAATATTTTTAAAAGAAAATATTAAATTACACCATCACATTTCATTTATAGGAATCAATTTTAGGCTTTCAAAATATTTTTAATAATATTAAAAATACAATAATATATTGTAATACATATTACCAAGATATCAATAAGATAATATAATAAAGTAATAAAAGTATGTTTTAAAGCTTAGTATATTTTTTTGGTTTTGAAATATAAATATTGTTCTATCATTTTTATTGAATGTTTGTAACTTTGTATTTTTTTTGGTTTTTAAATATAAATATTCTTATAATTTTTGAAAATTTCCCACGTCGTGAAATTATTGTCATTGATAATAATAAGTAAGAATAGGTATTTTTACAGGACCTCGACTCACATGTTTTATACGTGTATATGATTCATATCATTAATTGTAGTGCTTTCGCACTTATAGATTACGCAGACAGGGTATAGTCTATTTTATAATTTTTTCCAGTTTTTAAATATTAGTATTTTCATAGCTTTTTAAAGTTCAACACCTCGTGGAATCATTTTCAATTATATAAGTAAATAATAATAGTTTTTGCTTTATAATTTCTTTTTTTTTTTCATTATTTTTGTAACTTTAACACCTTTGGACTAATTTTCATTGTGAATTTAATTGTTTGTGACCTGTCAATAGCTGGTTTAAGTGGCCACTTTACACACTGTGTAACATTCACCATTCTGCCTATATTTGAACATCTATATTCCTTCAATTCTTTCATCTGTTGATGTTTGTGAAGTTAAAAAGCTGAAACCTTTAATTATGCGGGTGAGATTCATCTAATTGAATTATTTCACCTACATACTAGGTAACGCCTGAAAATATTATTTTTTCAATTTCTATACTTCTTCATGGACTAGGTAATTTATCAACAATATTTTGACCTGTAGATGCCTAGACTTCTATATTACCTTCTCTTAAATGTTCTTCACCTCTGTTGTAATATGTTTATATAAACAGCTCCCCAGGGAGTTGAATCCAGTGCTTGTCTACAAAAATTTGGATAAACTCAAAATATTAGTTGTTTGTTTTATAAATCTTAATAACTTCGAGTTGTTTTAAACAGTGAATTAAAATATATGAAAAAACACAGAATTTTAAAATTATATTATGAATTTGGTAACCCTAAGTTTATGCCATTCTACAGTTTCCAATAAAAATAGTCAAGTCCTTTGTTATTACTTTCAAAATTAGTCCTAACTAAATTACCCATTTTATGCCGTATCTTATAAAAATAAGGAGAACTAAGATACAAATCAAATTTAATTGAATTATTTTCGTATATAATGATGTCATCTAATGTCACATTTACATAGAAGCTTCAGAACCAAAAGGTTACATTTACTCAAATTTAACAAAAGTGGACTTGACCATTATTGAAGATAACCTTCTGACTTCTACGTACACAAGTTAGTTTGATGTTTTGACTGCGTCCGAATTTTCATGTGTTGCCTAGTAGGTGAAATGGTTCAGCCGGATGAATCTCATCCATATGATAAAGGTTTCAGCTCCTTTACTTCACAAAAGTCAACAGACGGAAGAGTTGGGGGAACGTGGGCGTTTAAACATAGGCAGAATGATGAATGTTACACAGTGTGTAAAGTGGCCACTTAAACCAGCCAATGACAGATCGTGAGCCCTGTAAGTGCCTAGATTTCCATATTTCCTTCTTAAAAATGTTTGCTCTCCTTGTTGCAACAAATTTAGATACTTTTGAATTTTCGTATACCTTTTTATCAATAGTACTAATTACTCCAGTGCAATTTTGCAAACATTATATAATTTATTACCAAAAGAACTTAAATTTAACTCACATTGTAACAAGAGCAAAATAAGAGAGTGGCTACTCGATCAAGAGTTTATATATGAATAGTAGCTTAGGTGTAAATATTTTAATTTTTCATATATTTTCTTGTATTTAAAAAATAAATTTATATGTTATTATTTGTATAAACATGTTTATTCTGATCTTTCCGGCTGTTAATTTTTATCTGTTATTCATTGTTTTTATAAATGTAAATAATATTATTAAGTCAGTATAAATATAATCTTCACCAACAAGCTACAAAAAGTGGCTTGGTGGGATTTTAGTTTTAGTAAAAATATAACAAGTGAATTTTTTTTTAAATTGTAAAAATGTATAATTATGCTATTAAATAAATAAATATTTGCTCATACTCAAATATAGTTGAAAAAAAAACGATTTGAAAATTTTTATCAAAGTTTATTTTAAATTGAAATTCTAATTTCTATTACGTCACCGTTTGTAGATGGAAAAAAAACTTAGAGTGTTCAAAACATAGGATAGTGAAGTTCAAAGCTGATTGTAAATTTTCCACTCCGTATTTAAGGCGCGTTCAAAGCGGTTGCATTTAATTAAATTTAGTCCGGAACCAAAGCAATTTCAGTGGGATGGTTGACAGCTCCTGGAATTTTCTTTGCTGACAGGGCTGCTAAAGCGGGGAGCGCGGTACCACATGGGCCACAGCGCGCGGTTTACTAACTCTGCCGGTAGATGTAGCGAACGAATAAGTGTGTTTTATTCGATTTAGGTGAAGTGTTTAAATCAAGTCTGCAGATGGAGTAGCATATAAACATTATGAATTCACTGAAATTGTTCCATCACTGGAAAAGCTATAAAAACATTTTTTATTTATTTGAAATTGGGATTTGCCACTGTTACACTTCCTGGACGCTCATCTCAAGCGTAAAACCAATATTCTTGTAACAAATAATTTATTTGCGCTAAACTATATGGCAATATTTGTGTGATAACAAAGATATTTGGCTATACTCGACCATTGAGATAAAATGTATAGAAATGAAACTATATACAAATCCGAGCTAAAAAGTCGACCACAAAGGAAAAAGATTGACCAGAGAAGGAAGTAAGTATCGTTACGTTATATTACGTCGAGTTTGACAAGCAAAACAAGTAGTACAGTAGAAAGCACGGACTATTTACACCGGTCTACTGTAAGTTCTATTCAGTATGTCATTTCCTTCCGCATACGCGTCACCTTTTTTGATCGTTTCACTATATGCCCGACTAACCGAGCAAGACAGAGACAGGAGATAGCTTACGATTAATAAATTAATACTGATAAAATATTAATAAAACTTTTTTTACATTAAAATATGTATTTAAAAAAGTATTGATTTAGATAAAAACATTACTTACCGGTGAAAGATTAAACCGTTGCTTTTTCTATCTTTTTCAGATCAATTTGTGCAGTATCTAAGAGTACATTTTTTTATTTTATTTTTTTATTTATTTATTCACACTCTTTATCAAAATACAATTCCATGTTCACTTTGCCCAGCTAACAAGGGTACATACCCCGTCCCAAGCTAAGCAATTACATTTTAATATATTATAATAGTTAACAAATTAATATAGAGCACAGACAAACAAAATATAAACTTATTCGGATACACATTTTGATTCATATACATACAGACATACACATATATACACACATGTATATATATAAATATACACATATATACACATGTACATACACACACACGAACATACACCCATGCGCATACACATACATACATTCATAAAACATAGACAGTTTATTTATGCGAAACTTTATGGTTGTCATCTATAAATATTTTTTAAAAAAATTATTCCTTATTTTTTATATTTTATTGTTGACATCCAGTAAGGTTCTCCAATGCGTGGCATGCATCAACTTTTCTGACTCCCTACGACCAATGTCATGAAAGAACGAGGTCAACACCTTCCGTAACTTGACAACACTCCCGTCTTTCCACGATTCTGGCAAAAGGTTATTGACCTTTTTGCCTATGTTATAGTGTTGTCTCGATGCCAGAACAGTGTTGACCCCTTCACTTAGTATCAGATCCCTATTAGAGTATCTTGTATTATGGTTGTGGTTGACGCTTGGGTAAATGTCTCTCTTTATGTGTGTAACCACTACATTTATAGGCATTTTAGTAATTGCGAGAAGAAAAAAGTCCAAAAGTAGCCGGATAATGCTCGAAACAGACTTACGTCCGTTCTATCAAACATGCTTATTGGCTGCAGGTTGAGGGACCATATTTCGAACGCTCTTGTTTACTCTAGTTATATCCCTCAATATGATCGATCGAGTTTCTCTAGGGTATGCTTGGCTACAACAGTTCAGATACTAGAAGGAATGTGTATTTGACTACACATTTTTGTCGATTATTGCGCGTTATGGTCGATAATTCTGAAATTATGATGAGCATTGGTTTACATGCCCCCGATAATTATCCAAGACAGCGTCAGCAGAGATTGTTTCATATTCCAATATACAGGACCAACCTGCCGATAGATATGCCTGTTAGAAGGACTACCGCTGTGTTAAGTCTCTTTTATGTGTGTTTTTTAAAATAATATGTACGTCTTGAATTAAAAATTTTAATGTTTATGTTGTTTTAAAAATAATTTAATTATTGTAAAAAAAAAATATTAAACTGTCCGTGAACTTTTGGTGGCCCTGTTTAAGTCCTGTCAGATATATGGATCTGGTGGCTTCCATAAAGAATTTCAAAGCCTTTAAAAAGTTTTGTAATCATTTCGGCGGATTGATCACGTCCAATCAATTTAATCCAGTCGGTGAAGAATTTACTTCGCTCTTTTTCTCAGTCTAAGAACTTTCTGTACTAATTATTGTTACCTTTTTTAGCACAAAGATGCTAAGGCTACCAGATTACGGAGAGATTCTTCAGGTAGCTTTTCTTGTTCAACACCGCCAAGGAGACTTATGTCTTCATATGAGGTGTGCGGTATGTAGTGGGTAAGCAGACCCTGGACTTTCACCTGAAGCGTAACTAATCACATTACCTTCACGTAACAGATGATTGAGATACGCTGAATTTAATGTTCTTATCCAGTGCCCTATGCACAATTTTTATTTTGAATTAAAAATAAGTATTGAAATTAACATACATATTTAAAATTTTATAAAAAATAAACATACGAAATTTCTGAAAAGACTCACCAAGCCAATTTATATGGCAATGGATCAAAAAACATTTGGCTACAATTTTGGTTTTGATTACATATTTTTTTAAATTAAAAAAACGAACCAGCAGCCCGATTGCCATGGTAACTATCAGCACAAAACTCCTAGAAGTAAACAAAAAACTTTTTTACTATCGTATTGTTAGTGAATAATTGATTTTTACTATTACACGCTAGGCGCAATCATTTCATTAAATTATACAAGCTCAGTTATAAGGAATAATTTCTCCTAGGAGTAAGCAGAGAGGGAAGATTGCTATATCTATTTTTTTTTTAATAATTGAAATTTAATTTATTTACCCTTACGGATTAACAAAATATTATGTTCTTTTTTTTTAATTGATATTTTTCTGTTGATAATATATTTACTATCTTTTGTCAAGGTTGTCCGAGTCTTTTGTTTAGTTTTGTCAGGTATTATATTGTATAATTTCAGCCCCCGGTTTATTAGTCTCGACTGTCCTTGTCTCGGTTTTTTTTTAAAAAATATATTCAGTTTTATAAAAGTACACACATAATACATGAATGTCCTAATATTAACTTATATCTAATTATCATTAAAATATATAAGTATTAACATTTCTAAACAAGATGTGTACACTTGAAAGCTATCACGAAAAATATTGCAGAGATCAAAACATTTGAAAAAGCTTCAAGAATAATCCCCAGAAAGTTGTCCGTGATATTTTTTTGATATTTTCGTATTGTGTTCACGTATACTACAATTTTTTCAAGTTTTAGTCCTTTGTCTACAATTGTACCAGTGGCTAATTTATGAATAAATTTTAAGGATTATAGTTAAAAGGGTTTAGCTACATTTAATTGTTTAGTTTGTTTAAAAGAATCTTTTATTTCTGTTAGAAAAGAGAGATTATATACTTTACTCTGTACTTTGATATTTGATTTTGCTGTCTTTGTAGTTTGTTTATTGACTTTTGATTTCCTTTACTTTATAGTAGTTACAAATAACATATTTTAGTTTTTACATAGGCTTCAAAAATTACAACTTTTTACCGTTTTTGGAAGAAAGTTTCCTTGTGAATTGTTGATATCAATTGTCCATGTCAATTGTCGGTCTATTGTTAGTCTTAAGTATTTAACATGTTCAATTTCAGTTAGTCATTTATCATTTATGTAAGCATCTATTATGTAATTTTTTTCTAGATCCAAAATAAATAATATGACATCTTAATTTAATTAAGTGTAAGTAAGTTTGTGTTTGTCTATTTAGTCAGCGTAGTTAGGTTATATAATTGTTTGTTAATAGATCAGTTTGATTTTTATACAATAGCCTAATGTCGTCAGCGTACATAATATTTTTTTCTTTAAAATTGTACAGTAATAAGTCATTAATATATAATAGGGGACCCAAAATAGATGCTTGCGGTACTCCAAAATTTACTGTTTGTAATAATTGACCTCGCTTCTTCATCTTCATCTTCTCATGCACACACGCCGATTTTTCCAATTTTGGACTTGTTCATCTTCATTTATTTTTGGATTTAGTCATACCATGTCTCTCTTGGTCTTCTTTGTTTTCTGCATCTATAAACATTTGTATTATTTTACTGTCGAGATTAATTCATTATGCAAGACTAAGCATTATTGATACAATAAAAAAAATCTTCGTTTTGACGGTGAAAGTACGACTCAAATATACATATCGAAAGCAAAACAATAAATAAATAGTATTGGCAATAACAACAAAAAATTCATGCGTTGTCTAGTATGTAGGTGAAATAATTCAATGAGATGAATTTCACCCGCATAAATAATGGTTTTAGCTCTATAACTTCACAAACTTCAACATATTAAAGAATTAAAGAAATAAAGATGTTCAACTATGGGCAGAATGGTGAATGTCACATAGCGTGTAAAGTGGCCACTTAAACCAGCCAATGACAGGTCAAAAGCCTTGTAGATGCCTAGACTTCTATATTACCTTCTCTAAAATGATCTTTATCCCTGTTGTAACATGTTAAATAAATAGAAGTCTTACTTTACGGTTGTCATTTGGTGGAGATTAGGAAATAATAATGATTTAGAGACGGTTCTTATTCCCACTTTTGAGAAAAGGTCTTGATTTAATACATATTCAGATGCTCAAATTTGAACGATTAAGTAACCTGTGTGTATTTAGGAAACCGATTTGACCGATATTGTAGCAATTCGCATAATATGCCGAGATAACCCAACCCTACCACAGAGGCAATAAAAATAACATTAAAGTCCTAACCTTTCGAGCAAAAAACCCTGCGTCATAAATTAGTTTAAATGAACAGGGTTTAATTCCATTTCCTGTGACACCTTCGGGTTATTCCGAGTGCCGGTTGATGTCAGCTCAGCTCCTGACAAACGCTTAAAAGAGATAATGTCCTTGTACAGGGGCTGGTTTTAGCCCATCCCGTTACACGTCGCCAATTAAGTTGCCCCTCCCTTCTCTTGTTTCATAACTCGTATGAAACACATTGAGATAACAAAACACAGGGTTGAGTTTGAATTTGTTTTGTAATTTTATCTCGACTGTTTGAATGATACATTAGAACAAAGATCTTTTGACAAAACGAATGCTAGAATTTCCTTAACATGCACGACAAAATGTTTTTGTCATATGGACTTGGAGATATATGTATTATGTTACTGAGACAATCAATTATTTTTTTAAAAATCACGCGTAGAAATTTACTTACTGCAGAACGAAACATTTGGCTAATACCCAGAGAAGCTTTATTATTAGGCACACTGTGATGCAGAAGTTGGGGGGGCAAAGCACCCACCTATACTTTCCATACAACAACCAGAAGGGTCAAGCAGATACATGAGACTGAACTAGAGAACTGTACTCTCTCTTTACATGTAAAATTAAAACCACAAGGCAAAATTTAAACATGGGGATTTTTGGACACAGTCCGATGTATTCAAATGTGATTCTACGCTCCTTCTGGATCAATCTTAATTCTATGTTCGTGGCTATCTTTATCTAAGAAGTGTTTGGAAAAGGAGGGAATTTCGGCTGTGGACCTTTATGGGAACTTCTTCGTATTTGTTTAGTGAAGAGAAAACCACAGAAAAGTCATTCAAGAGAAGCCCGATTATTGATAGACATCAGTAGGCCTTCCGTTTCATTTGAAGATATAACGGCATTTTGTGTCTTGTTATCATTTATCGTCCTTTTTACATGTACCATCCTAACCGTGAAAGATACCACCTCTTGTAATAAGTCATTGTGACTTATTACAGAATGCATGTGCCTTAGAACCTCACCAACGCTTTTGCATCGCCTTTCGGCGCTAAAAAGAGGCCGTGCAAAAAGAAAAGTAGGAAACATCTTGAGAGGTCTCATCATCACATGAACAACAGTTGATCTCGGAAAGTTTAAAACGGTGCAGGTAGCTCATAAACCCGCCATGCCCGGTAAGGATTGAGGTGAGTTCGAAGCGTGTGAGTGATTTCACATACTAGGCAACGCCTGAAAATTTGTAGACAAAGACTAATATATTACAACAGAGATGGAAAACATTTTTGAGAAAGATTGGTGAATGTCCTGTCAATGGCTGTTTAAAGTGGCACTTTATACGCTGGGTAACGTTCATCATTCTGTCAATGTTTGAATATCAATATTAATTGAATTTTAATTTAATGAATACCAACTGGACGAAAATGATTTAAAAAAAAAAAAATTTTTGTTTATTTTTCTATACACAGAATTACAATAACAAAAATACACTTTAAAAATTAAGCTATAATATAAATGAAATAAATTGGAAAAAATGCCCACAAAGACTTCAGCTTCTGAGCGTGGGCCATTCCTTTTCAAATTATTAATAAGTTTATAGCATATAAATATGGTATGACATGACCATGAAAAGAAAAGAAAAGGAAAGATAAAAAATAAAAAATAAAAACAAAATTAATATATGCTGATATTATGAAAACAGAATTAATTTGCAGTATGTATTTAATTTTTAATTTTTTTTTTTTTTTTTAAAAAGGTGTCTATTTGTTCCTTCCATGCAAATCCAAGACCTCAAACCTACTTACGGTACCAGTGATTTAATGTTTTGTAATTCCTTAGTTAAAATATTGAAGAATTTTGGACCAATATGTAAGGAAATCCTTTGTGCGAACTTAGTTCTGCATCCTGGAACTGACAGTACACTATCGGATCTATTGCATATGTTATTGAAGATTGAATTAAAGCGTAATATATTATTTTTATTTTTTCTTTGGTTAAAATATTTATAATGAATAAAGATAAAGCTCCATACAAATCCGAGCTAAAAAATCGTTCCCAAAGGAACGGGAATGACTAGCGGAGGGAGCAAGTATTGTCACGTCATATATAAAAAACACGGACTGTATACATCGGTCTACTGTAAGTTTTATTCAGTAAATCCACCCCTTCCGCATACGCGTCACCTTTGTTTATCGTTTTACTATACGTCCGAATAACTAAGCAGGACAGATGTAGGAGATAGCTTACGACTAATTAATACTGGTTACATATGATTAAAACGTTTTTTAACATTAAAATAGTTATTCAAAACAAGGATTGATTAAGATAAAAACGTCACTTACCGGTGAAAGGTTGTACCATCGCTTTTTCTATTTTTTTCAGATCGATTTGTGCAGTATCTTAGCGTACATTTATAAACATTTTGTCGGCAGGTTGAAGGACCATATTTCGAGTTATATACCTTGTTATATACCTCAATGTAAATAAAAGTCTCTTTTAACGTATGTACCTAACTAATTTTCATACAAGCGATTAAAGGCTGACGTCACACGTAGGAGATGTAAGCCGTGAGGAATTTGTTTACCTCTATTAAGTCGTATAAGCACCATCTCAGACAGATCCATTACTTAAGATTCAAGAAAGACACAAAGCTTTGACTTTAATCAAATAATAATGCTTGCTTTGTATTTAAACACCATTCAGATGAAATTAAAGTACAAATTGAGCTAAATTGTATTTCAGAGTATAAAAGACGAACAAAAACATTTACCTATTATCAATTTGTGTACAACAACTTTGGCGTTAATATTATCATGTTATTAGTGGGTTTATTATTCAATATTAACGGCAGTAAAATAATGAGGAAGTTCAGTGTTTTTTTTATTTTCAATGTTTGTAAAAGACTATTAAACTAAGCCAAAATTAAACATATGTATTTTTACGTACAGCATTATCAGCGCTATGATTTTTTAAAGTTTCGCAATTTTGAAATTACTCCGCACATGACGTCACAAGTTCTCGCCAGAGAGTTCTGCCGATCAGTGAGTTGGATTCCCGGAACCCGGAAATATATCACAACAATTTATTACTGGTTTATCCGAGTACAATAGGTAAATTTCACATACTATAAATACCGATAAAAATATATGAAATGGATTAAGAATAATTAATTGTATTCTCAAAATGGACATTATGGAGACATGTTTCATACATATACGCAAAAAATAAATAAAATAAAAATACGTTGCCAGAAAAACGCGGCGGGTTTGGTCATGGTTGTTGTGACGTCAAGATTTGTGATAATGTTCTAAACAAATTTCAATGGCCAGGAACAAATAAACATGGATCGTGACGTATTAGGGGCGTCGCCAATGGAATGACCGTTTTTGCGGGAATTTAAAATGACAAATTCAAAAATATTTATTATGCTTCTAATAATAAGCAAATTTTTTTTTTTACTGGATAGTATTTCATCGACTTTTATTACTTTAAAAATGTAAAAAAAAGTGATGTTTCCGTATTAAGACGTAATTCAAACTGTTTTTTTAAAATGTTTTTATACATTTACAAGTAATTTTGCCAAATCGGACAGTAATAAATACATTTTTGCACTTATTACAATATTTTGAGGTTGCCCAAATGTTTGTAGATAAAAAAATTGGATTTCACCCACTAGGGAGTCATTAAAATTAGCATATTACAACAGAGATGGAGATGGATATTCTCTTCTCTAAAATAATCTCTGTTGTGATTTGTAAATTTTTGTAATAGTTTATTTTGTATTGTTTATCAATTCACGGTTTACAAAAGTAAACCATTGCAGGAGACTGCTGCGAGATATTGCATTTATATACTATTAAGCGTGTTGTCCAGATGTTTATTGAAATACATATTTATGTAAAAAAAAAAAAAAATTACTTTTGCTATTTTTTAATTATGTACATGCTTCCACTTTCCATTATGTTTTATCCAAACTCAACAAAAGGCTCTTGGCCACATTGCGTTTGGGATACGCTATTATTATTTTTTGTTATTTAATATGTATATATTTGCAAGAAAAAATATATTAAAAAAATTTTTTTTTTAATGTAAGTGCTTGCAGAAGGCATTTTAAACAAAATAAATTATTATGTAACTCTTTGTGAAGAAACGGTTTAGCGGACAAATAATTTTTAAACAGCCGTAATTAAATACGAAGATGTGATATATTTTTATATTGGTATGTATTTTATCAAATCGGGTTGTGGTTCCGTGGCTAATGTCTCGGACTCACGGCTCAAAGGTCCGTGGTTCGAATCCCACTCTACCCTAACTTTAGTTATAAATAACTCGTTGAAAATGGCCCTCAAAATGAAATATTTTGGTAAATCATAAGAACGCAATGATTTTTTTCTAAAAATTAAATAAAAATGATTCCCATTTTCAATGTCTGAAATATAACTATGAAATTCTATTACGGAATATCCCAAAATAGAATCATATTAAGGTGTATTTATAAGTACGTTCCCTAAAATGTTGTTCGTCATTCAAATCATTTTTGACATGGCAAATAATTAATATTGGAAATGTGTAATACATACATCATTTGGCTTATGTATTTTTTGTGAAAGCTTTATTATGTTCCCTCGCCCAATTATTAGTTCGGGAATATTCCAAACGGAATTCCTTAGAAAGTCATAGATTTATTCCAAATATAATCCATGGCTGAGGAAGGATATAAAACTGTTTGCCATTGACAAAATAAAACATTTTTTTGATGTAATTCTTCAGCTTATCGAGAGGTCATTATTTTCAGGAAAATCTTCTAAATGTTGGACAAGTTTCCAACTCAGATCAAAGGATCGGAGTCTAGCTGTATCATGTGCGCCATTTTATTTCTAAATAGCTATAAAATAATCATATTGTAGAAAAAAGCCTCGTGGCAAATGGAATTAGGAGATTTTCCAAGGAGGAAATTTCTGAGAGAGTTCAATTGTGAAAAACGAGAGAGCCCTTCTATTCTCCATTCCACCGAACTGAAGTTAATGGTTGACGGCTTACTCAAGAGATTTTGAAGTATTAGTCTAGATATAAATGTGATTTCTTTCTACTTAACTGTAACTCGGTGTAACTTGTAAGTCGTGCAATTTATCTTCAGGGATTTTATAAAGTCGGACATAATGAAACTTTTTTTGATATTTTTGGGTGCTTAAATTGTGCTAAGCGATCATTCAAAATAAGAAAATATGCTCGTTTATTGTACGTGCATATTTCTTTTTTAAACTCAATATTATTCAGAAAATTCATTGTTTATGAAAAGGTGCAAATAAGCATTTTCAAGAAGAATTTAGATCTAAATAACTCCCTATGAAGGAAATCCAGCCAGTTTGCAAATATTTGGACATACTCAAACATTGTTGAATCAACTAACTGGTAAAAGAAGAAGTATAAAAATTGTAAAATTATTTTCAGGCGTTGCCTCGTAGGGGAATCGGTTCAGCCAAATGAATCTCACCAACATGTTAAAGGTTTCAGCTCTTTTACTTCACAAAAGTCAACGTATGAAAGAGTTGAGGAAATGTGGATGTTAAAACATTGGCAGAATGGTGAATGTTATACAGTGTGTAAAGTGGCCACTTAAACCAGCCAATGACAGGTCATAAGTCCTGTAAATGCCTAGACTTATATGAAATTTATATGGCGTCTTCTTTGGTGTAGCGGTCAAGACGCTTGACTAACGCACGGAAGGTTCCGTTAGATTATACCCTGTCTGCGTAATCTATAAGTGAGAAAGCACTACAATTAATGATATGAATCATAAACGTATAAAAACATGTGAGTCGAGATCCTGTAAAATATTTGGGCAGTGTTATGCAAAAATGAATTATGCCACACTAACCTCAAACTGAAATATTGATGTTTAACGTCAGACGCATTTGTCTAAAATTTTAATATATTTTTAGCCTAGTTGTTAAGTTCACTGTATAAAAAGTACTTAATAGATAAAAAAAAAACGCCATGAAATGTTTAAATTTGTAATATTTTTTTTTTTTAAATGTAAAATTATCAATAGTACAAATTTTATTATGATGGAATATTTCGAGTAAAAAAGAAACAAAATTGAAATGAAAACACACCTAGGGATTTACTTCCAATATGAACCCCTCACAAAAAGTTAGCTGCCGTTTGTAATAAACAAAACTTGTTGGCAATTTTGGAAAACAAAGCGTCTTTTGCGGGGTTAACACATTTTTATAATATTTTTATCATGTTAGCATTGGCGTTAAGTACTGATTTTACATTTTCTATACTGGCAACTCATATAAAACTGTAAATATCCCGTTCTTTCCCAAATCCTTCCTATTTTAAATTCTTGTGCTTCTACTGTCCTGTGAGCAAGTCACATGTGAAGAGTTGTGACTCTGATAAATCTTTATCATATCCAGCGTCAGCATATTTCGTACAAAGTGAAGTGAGTGTTGTATAAACAGGCTTAATTATACAGTTCATCATCATCTACACGATACCCGTATCCACACTGCAGCAATAGTGAAGTGCTCCATATAAGAAACAATCGGACAAACTTTAAAAGTGAATAACAATTTCCATACAGTCCACTAAACTCTAATTCCAACTGTTATCAGTGTACAATACCTGAAAGGCATTGAGCTGACCAAACAATTGGTCTGAATTCGCAACAATATGTTAAGCATATTAAAGCAGTGTTTCATTGTTTTAATCCTAGTTGCATGGTTTCTGGTTAACACATCAAAATATTACACAGAATTTTTAGGTTTAAACTGAAATATTTTTTCAAGGTAACAATCTTTTGGATAATGATTCTGACACTAATTTTTTCGATTTTGTGGCTTGATACATTTTTACATAACACCATCTGTTTAGGGTGTCATGAATGTATCTGGAGATAAATTCGTAGAAACAAATAATATCTCTATGTCAATAGTAATATTATAAGCACGAATATGGAAAAAATTCTCACAAACGATAAAAATAATGGGAGGCTTGACACAAGATAGCGATTTAAGCGTAATGAATTATTTATTTGTATTTATTGTCCTCCGAGGTCCGCTTATTACTATTTTTCGCTAAGATTTACCCCGTGGACTCTGTCAAGTACATTCCCCAAAAGCCCTTATTGCTTCTGAGAAATAGGGCGAGGAATTAGACATGTAGTCATATGTACCATTCGTAAATATAATATTGTCATTTAGAGCTTATCGTCCAATAAGCCAAAAAGGTTAGAATTATATTCATCGAAGTAATAACTTATTTCCAATTTTTACTCAGAAAAAAAAACTTTAATACAACACTTGTGCAAAAGCTTGTTAAAAAATACTACAATGACATTCAGCAGATATTTCCATTATGATTGAAATGTCAACACGAGCACTGGCGGAGCAATGTCAAAACGGCCACTTCCAACGCCACATGTCCTATGTGATATATAATATGTCAACGGTATCATATCATACTCGTAGAAAAATAGTCCTTCGGAAATAATGTTCGAAATATTAGTTTCCAAATAGAGAATCTTCAATTAAAGTTTCTATTTTGTAAGCTTGTATAAATCTAAAAAACCGGGACTTGTTCAAAGATGTAAAATAAAGTGTACTTTTTTGCTTGGAGGAATAAGCTGGGGTAATCGTTTAGTTTCTTCTTTCAATGAGAACGGGATGGGCGCTGGGCGCACTTTATACATATTTTTTCTAGGAAGATATAAACGGTGGTGGTGATTAATGATAAAAAGCAATTATTTTATTATTAATTGCATCGGCATTCACTTTGTAGCACTTTATAATAATTAAGAACTATTTGATTCATTTTCTCATAAACATAGTTACTATAAAACATTATTATCTGCGATATAAAACATTATTATCTGCGATCAAGATGATTAGCAAACTGTGTTTAGACGCGGTGATGTTCTCATCTTTATAAATCTGCATCTGTTTTTATATATTTTTGGAAATACTCTATATATAAACTATGGTGATGGTGAAGGTCGAGGTGTATTTTAGTATTTGAATGTTGGTGTAGTGAATGTCCTGACGAAGAGACGGGTACGTCTGAAAACCGTCAGACTCAACAAGTCGGTAAGTGGTTATTTACTAATCTTTACTTACATCAGTTAAAATTAATTTACGTCAAATGTTATAAGAAATTAACAACGTTGTTTCAAAGACAACCGGAATTAATGCTGGGCGGAGAGCGTTTAAATTTAGTTTATCAGTCGATGGTGACGTGTTACGCTTCTGTTTTGATAGGCCTGGCACCTAGAGTTGCAATTGTCAAGTATTGCAAGTGCCCATAGAGGCATTCGAGATGTGATTTCACATAAGAATGCTTCGTATGCTGTGGACATATTTGATCAACACTACAGAGGTCCTAAAGAGAGCTGATTGCAACAGAGAATTGTTAAAATGTATAACGGTTCGTAGAATTTCTTATCTGGGTCACATCCAGCGTGGAAACAAGTATGAAATCTTTCAACTTATACTATTGGGCAAGATTCAGGGACAACGTGGACTTGGCAGAAGGCAAAACTTGGTTTGCGTAACATAAGAGACTGGACCAGAATGAGTTGAGGCAGCGCAAGACAGAGGTATTTTTAGAAGTGATTGCCAACGTCGACGACGCCTGATGGCACAAGAAGAAGAAGTTTTTTTTGTTTTTTATTATAGTATTTTTATAATATACCAATTTTCAAGGGATTCGTTGCATCTAAAATACGAAAATACGCAGATACTGAAAACATAAGTAATTCAGAAAATATAAATTCATAATCACATTTTGTTGCATCATTAATTCTCTCTGGTACACAGATGAAGAGACAACAATAAAATGAAAATAAAATGCTTCTTAAAAATGAAATATTCATATCGTAAATGCTGCATGCTTTAAATTTCCCGTTTGTTTCACAAGGTTGTCATGTTTTGGGTCGAATGCATAAGATAAAATATTATAGCTGCTTTTCTACGTGTTTCCTGAATTATGCAGTTTACCGGAGCGGACGAGACGCGGGACCCTTCCTTTGAGAATGCTAAGTGGGGACATCTGATGGCGCTCTAAGATACCCTTCACATATACAAAGATATAAGAATACACGGTGTTCCAAAATCAGACCTTGTAACTTTAAAGATAGTGTCAATGATTTTTAACCCCCTTGTTTTTAACCCGCTATGGCGTATATGGTTTAAAAGATATGTAGCAAGCGCGTAGTCAGTGCCGATTCAATTTGTAGGCAATTGCCTTCCTTGGCGTCGTTGTCTAAAGGTATGGTTTCTTTAAAAGCGGTACCATTATCAAGTGGAGGTAATATACAGTGATGCTATAGGTGTAATAAAATGGCCATTCTTACGAAGTCTAGAGATGTAAACTAAGAAAGCGGTGTCATCTGGCGGCCGTAAAAGCTTTTCCGTCAAAAATGTGCGCTAGAATGCTATCTATCATCAGTTATATTTTTTAGTAGTTATGTTGGATATTTTCTCGATTTAAAAAAAATGAACCATTTCGAAATCATACGACCTTTTCATGCATAAAGTTGTATTTATTCATTTCTTTACATTACAAACAAAAATAAGCAATAAAAACAATGTATCCTCACTGGGTTACCCGTGCCGAGGATACTAAAGTAAAATTTTATTGTTATATACATTTTTGTACATACCTGATATTTCAATCGTTGTCCGGATATTTCTCCACATATTTTGTTTATACCGAGCTTTTTTATAGTCCTGGTTCTTTACATTTTATGACGTCATCCGCCGCCGCATGACGGCCGCTAGATGACAGCACCGCTCTCCTAGGAAACCATAGCTTAACTGACTCTCTTTTTGATCAAACGTGGGGCTATATATGTTAAATGTATATATGCCACATATTATGTCAACCTCAAGTTCAAAAAAGGAGTTTTTCTTCATAAATGCTTTATCCCATATCATAATATTTTTTACTACCGACCTGCCATTTTTTAAAAATTGAAGCCTGATTTTTTTCCATATTTCTGATATTATTTTTTTTATTAACGCCCAAAGTGCATTTTACATATACAGAGGCTATAAACCGTTTACAAATATAAAAATATAATTAAAAATTATAAAAAAATATATTAATAAAAAACAAATAAAAATACTAGAAACGTAAATTACTATTCAAAACGATAAAGAATAATTGGCTCTTGAAATTTGATAAAGTCATAGCAAATATAAATATTTTTTGGTCATTATTGTATTTGTTCCCAAAAGAGTGGATTCTCGGGAACATAGAATCAATGTACAAATTTGACATATATAATATATATCTAAAGTACATATAATGCCTCATTGGCCTATTAGGCACATCGAAATAAATGCATTTGACCAAATCAGGAACATCAAAAATATCATTTACAACTTCATAAAAGAAAAACAGATCAGATATTATCCTTCAATCACCAATTTTAAGTATATTCAATGTATTTAAGATAAGATTAAAGTTTATATTTTCTCGCGGTAAATGCGATTGAAATAATTATGTTCTAGTTTTTGTTTCATCAATTTTATACACAGATATCATGGTACATTAAAATATTATTTGGCTGTATGATAGTATTTTTGATTTATTTAATATTGACTTTACTCTTGTGTATCTATCTGTTTTTTTTAATTCATAATTATGATTAAGGCTTTGTTTTATACTACTGTCAATTTGTTTACATTTTCTTGGATTGATAAAAATAATATGCTGCAGCAGTAGTTATTGTGTGGTTTAATAATAGGGAAATATTTAAAAAAATATATAAATAAAAACGTTTGGAAAGGATTTAGAAGAATTGATTGTATGTATAATCGTTTGTATCGATTGTAATATAATACAATCGATACTGATATTGGTCGAAATGTTTTCAAGCATATTTTTCAAATTATAATTGTTAAAAAATATATCTTTACGCGACGTTGTATTTAAATTTAAACGGTTACAAACAAAGTTCAAAATTTGAACGAATCGTGACGTACTAAGGGCGCGGCTAATGCAATGAAACATTTTCGCGGTAATTACAGTTATAAAAATCAAAAAATGCTATTAATGTGTACTTTCTGTTTAACTCGACGGTATTTTAATTGTAAAAAAAAGAGGATATTTTCTAAAAATTCTTTCATTCTTCCCAAAATTAAATATTAAAAAAAAATCTTTTTTATTTTCAGTTTAAATACATGTATATCATTGAATTGCGGCGTTTTTTGAAACTCCAAAACAAAATTACATATCAATAAAACTAAATATTTTATCATGTTTTCAATATTGGAAATACTTTCATATTGTCCTTAAAACAAATCTGACATTTAAACATTTTGTTGGGGCCCAGTCTCACTCCAAAATGTTATATAAAATAAATGTCGATTCTTAAATATATATGAATTTATTGCGTAAACACAAATACATTTATTTTCAAAGAACCTCTTGCGTTATAACGCAAGAGCATTTTAACATTAATATCGAGTGTTTCGTGGTCAGGTTGGTCTACCTTTGACATGGCTCAGCTAGTTCTAAAATAGATATATACAAGTACATATATTAGGTAAGGTATCCAAAATGAAACATTTTTATTGGATTTAATTTTTATTTATTTTTTAAAATTCATGTTACGCGTTTCGTTTTGTTAGGACAATATCAAACTCCTGTTTTGTTTGATAGTGTCCTAACCACACGAAATGCGTCACACATATTAAAAAATAATAATGATACAATTGAGTGTTTGATTTTGGATACCTTACCAAATTTCATAATGGAACTCTACCAATAATCTGCATACACAATACATAAGCATATATTTATATTTTTAATTGATGCATTTTTGTCAAAGAACACATAATGGGTTGCATAAAAAAATAAAGACAAATCTGACATATTTTTCATATTTTGACGAAAACGCAACCACTCCGCGCTCTAGAGGCCTCTTTTATTTTATATATTATTAGGGCAAGTTACATAAAAAAAGTTTTGTTAAAAAAGTTTAAAGTTAAATCTGTGGCTTGGATCTAGAAGTGCCAATGTAAGATTTCATATTTTCTTGCCACCGTTTTGCATTGTTATAATGTTATTTATTCATGTTTGTTAACAAAGACGTCAAACAATTCATTATATAGCCACAAAATGGCTAGATTTGGTTTAGTTAAAAATTATTATTTTTTTACGCTTAAGCACCCACACACGCGCACCCTCCCTTATTCATTCATCCATACACACATTCACATACACACACATGAATACAAACGTCACACACATACAATTACGTAAACTCTTTTCTTATACACTATGTTTTATTAGATTTATAGGGGAATTTTTTTATTGGCTCTAATATTATTGATATATGTAAGTCTATTTTTTTTTTTATGTAATAGCTGTAAAAATTCCAAATAAAATGAAATAAAATAAATATAAAAAAAATATTTCCTCTTCTGTAATATAGCGATTTACGACATTGGCATTATAACATAGATCCAAGTCACTGAAACACTGTTGCATTTTTGTCAAAATGACTGGTTTTATTTTTTTTGTGCAATATGTTTTTTCCATATGGATGAAATGGAAACCGAAAAAAAAATTCACTTACAAAGTTTTTGACTTAATCTTTTGAGACTGGCCCGGATTTTTATGGTTTTTATTATAAATGAGTTTTTTTTAACCTAAAACCAGATGCGTGATTGATGAAAATGAAATAATATCTATAGTAATTTTTGAAATACTATTAGCGGAATTTTCCCTTTAAACTCCGCCGTTTGGTCCGAAACATGGTATATACGGTACATGGGATAACCATGTTTTTTTTTTCTCTTCGTAAAGGTAAAACCTTCATTTCGTGGTTGACAGAGATATTTAACGCCTTCCGCAAAGATTCCTGACGTTGACAGGTACTGAAAATGGGTGAAGAATAGAAAATCTTTTTTCATGTTGCCGAAAATACCTGCTATAATATTGAACGCCTTGAAACGTTATGAAGGCGAGGTGGGCGTCCTCGAGTTACGTTAACCCTAAAGAAATAAATTTATTTGGGGAGTTCAAATATCAATAACAAAATAGGCTCGTCCATTTTAATAAAAAATAATTTCATTGAAAAAACGGTCGTTTATCTAATAATAACAAATATTTTTGTATAGATTTATTTTAAAAAAAATGTTTTTTATTAGGGAATTTAAAGGCTGGCTAGATTAAAGAGAGTACGTGAGTTATTTATTTTACACGTTTGACGAAAACATGCTCTTTGTAGGTAGATGTGTCAACAATGCCTAAAGCAACGTGACGTCCGTCCGGTTTCAATGTTTATCTCAGATCAAAATTTTAAAGACAAGTTTGCGTTCGACGAAAAATAAAATAATTCTTTTGGTTCACTCTATGCATGAAAATTGCTCACAACAAAGTAAATGGCTGAACCAAGACACGTATTTATTTACTGGCTTCATAATCTTTTTATATTATTATTTTTAGTATTTAGGAAACCTTCTGAAGTAAACACGCTTGTCAAAGCTTTAATTTAACGTAGTTATAAGGAAAGCAGCCAGCTATAGAAAAGTGAAACTGAGATAAAAGCACCTTTACGAAACGAGTGAATAATCAAATCTACACAGCAGTTGGAATGTTTTTGACTTTGACAAATGATAAACAATTTAACAATGTTTGATTATGTCCAAATGCTTGCAGACTGGCTGGATTTCAACCCTAGGGAGTTGTTCGTATTTAAATTTATTTCAACAGAGAGGGAAAAAGTTTTCGAGAAGGGAATATGGAAGTCTAGGCATTTATAGGGCTTATGACCTCAATGACAGGTCATAAGCCCTGTAAATGCCTAGACTTCCATATTCCCTTCTCGAAAACTTTTTCCCTCTCTGTTGAAATAAATTTAGATAAACAATTTATTTGTTTACACTTTTTTTTTATTTTCTCGGCAAAGCACCCGAATTTGAGTGATACATGCATTAATTTACTAATGTTTTTGTTGCAAGGTTGCAAAATTGTTGCAAATTAACGAAAGATTTGACAACATTTAACGAGCGGATCACATGTTAACAACTTATAGAACAGGGCTGAACAGTAAAATAATAATAAGTCATTTATTTAATTTTAATTCACATGCTTTTAATTTCGTAAAATATTTAGTTTGTCAGAATATATACTTCGTGTCTTAGATATTTTTTTTGTAATTCCTTAAATGTTTGTTAACACCTATATGTAAAAAAAATTGTATCAACCACTTTAATTTTGAGATACACTTCGACCGGTTTCGAGGTTACTACCTCATCGTCAGGAATAAGGCTAACTTATAATTACACGCGTTGCTATTTATATTATATAATATTACTAGCGGACCCGACAGACGTTGTCTTGCTCAAACATTGGCTTGCCTGCCATTAGCTGGTTTAGCAAACGTTTTTTCGATATTGAATTTTTCGATAAACTATATACTAAGTGACATTTGACATTGAGTTTGCCATTTCAATCTTTTCGTTTCGTCATTGTGTGATTTGCTGTTGCCCAAAGCAAAAGCAAAAAAAGTGTACTATACCTCGTTATTTTGCGCCGATTGGCTAAGGCCCGGTTGTATGATCGTTAGTAATAGTAAAAAATCTGTAATAAAAGTCCGAAATAGAAAAAAATTACTTGTTTCATCTATAGTAACTAAAGATGGATAGGAAAACTCTTTAAACATTAGACAAAAATTCAACCCGCCAATGTTGACGAGTAAAACGTTAATAATATAATAATCAAGATGGTATCATTTTTTGACGTTTACCGGTTATCTTTATTTACTCACGTCTCTCAGTATTGTTTTCTTTCCGAATACGGAATGGACTATGCTTATCAATGCTTAAGCAATCTTAATCGGAGAGTTCGTTCGACGAATACTTTTTTTACTTAATCGTCAAAAAACGAAAACATTTTGATAACGATTTGACAGTATTTTTCCACCAAATCTCGGCTGTTCAATTTCGTGGCAGTGAAAATTATTTTTGTTTGTTTTCTGTTTTAAGTTCAAAATTCATTAATTAAATGACTCTTATCAAATCACACTTTACTTATCTACTCTGCTGTGACAATCAATGTTTGCGCGAGTGCAATAAAATTTTAGAGAAATTCAAAATAGTTGATTAACACAAATGATTTTTGATTTTATTTTTTGCGATCTGACATTACTCTACGACTTCGCGCATGAGTGCGGTGAAAGTGGGCTAACATGAGAGGTTTTTTGGACACAGTCCGATGTATTCAAATATGATTTTACGCTTCTTCTGGACTATTCTTACTTCTATGATTATTATATGTCCACATTATAATATTTCAGAGCTTGTTGGATTACCGTATTTTTGCTGTCATTTAATTTTTCTTATCATTCTTGTTTTCAAATAAGATATTAAAATATTGTTATCGTTTTTCGTTTTTTTTATTTTGTGAAATTGTCAAACTTTATTATTATTTTAAGATTCGGTTGACCGATGTTATTATTTGATTGCGTTTATATATGCCATGTTGTCTCGTGGTTCAATTTGTTCGCCTTTTTGACATTGAAAAGTCAGGCGTAAGCATAGCCTGTGAGCTCGCCAATACATGACAGATGACAGTAAACATAACCATAGAAAAACATTGCAGTTGAGCTCTCAGAAGTAAAGCAACGTAAATGCAGCAATGCTTGAACTACATGTCAATAATATTCTAATAATAAATCATATTATTTGGACATACGGAACTTTAAAGCATACCTTGGTTTCATTACTAATAGTATTTTATCGGTTAGGTAGGTGTATTTAAAAAAAAATGTTGCGTACCTGAAAAAAGCACAAATAATTATGCTTTTGTAAATGATGTCAGTAGCGACACTCAGAGAGTGGCTTTGTGACGTTTTGACATTTTTTATAAGAAATTCATGGCGTAGTCGAAATACTGTTATAAAAACGAGGATGTTTTTGTTGATTGACGTTAGCAGGCGCTACCCAGGGGCGACTTTGTAACGTGAGAAATTATTTAAAAAAAGAGATTCATGGCGTAGCCGAAATATTGTAATTAAAACGAGGATGTTTTTGTTGATTGACGTTAGCAGGCGCTACCCAGGGGCGACTTCATGACGTGATGAAATTATTAATTTAAATATTTTTTTTCATTTTACATAGCGTAGCCGAGATAAAAAAGTGCGTGGTGTTTCGAAATTTAGCCGTGTAGGTAGCCGCCTAGTTACAATATTATTTTTGTATTTTTATAACTCCTGTTTTATAATGTTTATGTATTTATCGCTATAAGAATTAAACTAAAGATAGTTTTTACTTTTAATCGCTATCCGTTTTTTAAATTATGTTTGTAACACTCAATAATATTTATTTTTCAAGTATTCAATGTTATTTTTGCATTTTAATTAATATTGTTAATATAAAGCGTATTTTTATTTATTCGAATTTACTAGACTGTTTTTATTACAAAAAATAAAAATGCATATTTCTCTATGTATTTTTCTGTTATAAACAATCTATTAAAATAATACACATTAAATTTCCATTGTCTGTTGATTTGATTTGCAATCTTCTTTTTTTTTTTCGTTGGTTAAAACTCTAGGAAATTCAAAGACAATAAAATTTTTACTGTCATATATTGGCGAGCTCACACGCTATACATAGCCCACATACAGCAGGTGTAACAATGTGTAAAAAATGAATAAAACATAATATACCATTTATGAAATTCGGAATAAAAAAACAGTGGTTATATTTCATTTAAGTAAAAACGCGTGTGAAACAACGCATTGATAGTTGAACGAAAACGAATTAGTTGATAAATTAAACTGTAGTAAAACTCAACTTTCATTTTAGAAGTACTTGTTTGTGATTACATTCCAAAACTAATAATTGTGAATATTAAAAAAAATGAATTCTAGTAGGTACTTGTTTATGGTTGAATTCCAAAACATTAATGATTATTTTTTCAAATAAAGCATTTTTTTGCAAACGTCAAACTCTGGTCGTCTCACCAACAAAGGGGTGTACTTATACAGGAATACGATTTTTAAAAATGTATTGAATTTAATATTATTTTAGTGTTACCAAAAATCCAATAAAAATAAATAAATGGGTAGAAACTATAAATAATTTAAGGAAAGAATCTAATTGAGATTCACAAAAAACAAATACTGTTTGTAAACATTTAAAAACAAACTTTATTTATACACAAAAAACAAAATCTTTAATTTTTTTTGTTAATGCATTTTCCTCAAATGCAACCCTGGTAAATCGACGAATAAAACATTTATGCTCCTTACTTCTTTTTTACATATCATATTGATGAATTTAATATTTACGAACATGCACAACGCAAAGATCTATATTTCTCTGAAAACCGCACGTAAATCGGTTTAGCCGTTTAGGAGGAGTACGGTAACATCACACGTACAGAGGAATTATGTATATAAAGATATTTAAGGCAACTTGTTTTGTTTCTAATCCTATGTTTTTGGTGATATACTCATGTGTCTGTGTCATATAATTGCTCGTCCCATCTCAACACAGGACTTTTAGTCCTATGGAGTTGGGACTTATTGTCTCAAATATTGTACAATAAACTTATGTATTTAAATAAATAAATAAAAATGATATCATGTAGGTACCTTACTGTTTTAGCTAAAACTTGTTATGATTATTCTTAATATCTACGTTATAAAAATCCTTCATTATATTTTTTACATGAGTAGTGGTCAGTATTGATAAAAATCTTCAAAGCATGCTATCAAAATATATTAAAATATCTGACGCACGTAAATACGTATTAACAAACAAGAATATGGTTAGTTTTAAAAAGATAAACCCCTTTTAACATACAATTTGCTGAAAATCTCCTTGAAAATTGGTCTACACGTTCACCGGCCGTACATAAAGGATATCTTGATATGACCTCTCCACTCTTATGATCCCCCGGTACTCTAGGAGAGGTGAGACTATAGATAGTGAGATAAGTGAAGGGGGATGCTAGGATAGGAGGAACAGATAGATCCCAAGGGTTGTGGGATAATATAATTGGTTCAACCCCTTGCTAAACTAGTTGAAGATGATCTCACGGGAGGAATATTAATTTTTCACGGGGTAAAGAATCTTTCTTGTCTGTTGGAAAAGGGTGAACGCGGTAGTGTTTCATTTTTCATGATGTTTTGTTTACATTTTTACAAAGCTGTGTAAAGTTACCTATTTAATAATAAGAGAAACAGAGATTTTAATATTAGGAGAGAACGAGCGTTAAAATAAAGCTTTAAAAAATTTGTAGTTCGAAAAAAACGTTGTTTGGTGATAAAAGAAGTAATAAAAGACTGCAAAAAAAGTTTAGTAAATATAATAGTTAAAAATCCTTTTTTTGTTTGAATGTGCCAATTTTTAAAAATTCGATTTATTAACTCATTCGCATTTTTTTTATTACTTTTACGACAGTAATTAGGCAAACCAATAAATTAAAAACATTAGTATTACAATTAAAACCAAACATAATAATTATTTTATTACACTTTTTTATTTTCGGGTGTTGCACAAGGATACATAAAATACACACAAACGTATTAAAAACAATAAGGATGTACGGTGGATTTTCAAAAAAAAAAAAAATGTAAATTGAATGAGGCAAGTTATGAAAAAAAAAATTTTGTTGCTTGACTAAAATAAAATCTTCCGTTTTAATTTTAAAAATTTTTTCGTACGTTTTCAAAAATTTTTGCCATACAATTTAATACTCTAATTTTCACCACGCGTAAAAACATTATTTTTACGCAATTTGCCGTAGGGCTGAAGTTCCTCATTGATAAAAAAGATTTTTTTCCATTCCTCATAAATATTTTCAATCAGCGCTACGATTTATCAAAGTTTAGTAATTACTCTGTCCATGACGTCACAAATTCTTGTCTATGAGTCTCATCTGCTGATTGGTGAGTTGGTTTTCCGGACGAAAATTTATTACAACACTCTACAATTAGTTGGTTTGGCAGAACTTATGACGTAAGCAGTTATTTTTTTAAACTTTGCTGTTTAATTAAATGCTTTATTTTTTTATCGCAAAACATGACACTTAATTTATTTTTAATACAAAAAAAACAATGAATAAAAATAAAAGAATAGAATGTAAATTTACAGACCCAAAATTAGACACTTAATTTAAGAATCTCGCAAAAGTTATTTGCAGTCTTCTGCTTTTTTATGATAATGTGAATATTATCATTTATGTATATATAGTTTCACCGTTCTTGAATGTGGGTTTGTAAAAACCTAATGTATTTATGTATTTTTTTGAGTGAAATATAAAAAAAATTATTAGACAACATAAAAGCTAAGACTAATGTAAATTTATGGGTTTTTAAATGCAATATGCTTCATCATCAGCATTCCCTTTCCACACCAAATGGTGCATAGGGTACTGCATTGGTAAAACAATCGTAGCGTATCTTGATCATTTTTTGTTACATGAAGGTTCTTACCAGTCTTACGCTTCAGATGCCAGTCCAGGGATAATGAAATATTAAAGTGTAAAAACACCTATTTAAATACATATTTTAAGTCGACCATGCCGGGAAGCGAACCCGAGACGTCTTGCATGCTACGCAAACGCGCTGACCATTGCACCACGAGGCCAACGAAATATACTTCCGTATATGAAAGTTAGCGTAAAAAATAAAAGAGCGTATATATATTTTATTTTATATGTTGTAGTTTAAAAACTAAATAATTTACAATAGTAATAAAAACATTTTTTTTTTGAGTTTGTCCAAATTTTTGTAGATAAGAACTGGATTTAACCCCCAAAGATGTACTAATATTAACATATTATAATATAGATGGACAACATTTTAGACATTGGAATATAGAAGTCTAGGTATCTACAGGGCTTCTGTCGTTGGCTAGTATAAGTGGCTACTTTACACACTGTGTAACATTCACCATTCTGCTTTTATTTGAAATCTTAACCTTAGAATTTTCCATCTGGCAATAAAGGTTTCAGCTATCTTACATTACAATCCAGATAGAAGAATTGCAGGAATATAGGCAGAATGCTAAATTTTTCACAATGTGTACAGTGGCCTGCAAACTAACTAATGACAGGTCATAAGTCCCATAGACGCCTTTACTTCATTATTTTCTTCTATAAATTGTTTTTCATTTCTGTTGTAATATGTTAAAAGTAAAAATATATTTAAGAACCTTGTTTTTTCTAGCTCGCTAGCTAGCTAATAAATTACTTATAAATTACGTAATTCAAATGATTTGGCAATGGGCTTTCGCTAAACTCTTGACATGTTTTATTACAATTTGTGCACATGAAAATGTACAGTTTAATCTTAGACTATAAAATGAAACACAATTACTTTACATATTTCACAGGAGATGATGAAGTTATCTCGGAGAACCAAGTCGCTAGGGAATGACGAAGAGGTTTCAGGAACATTCGCTGAAGAAAGAGGAAAGGGCACTCGGTAAGGGTTAGGGGTGGGACATGAGAAATGACTACAGACACCTTACACCCTTGGGCAAACATACAAATCAAGAGTTTTTCTCTAACAAGCTGGAAAAACACGTTCGCAATTGACTTATATCGTGGTTCAAAGTGTAAACAATTCTTGTATCTAATGTTTTCAAAACTTTATTACTAAATTTATTCGATAAATTTATAATTGTATTTATTTTCAGAGGTGTAATGGTTAAGATGCTTGCTTATGCACGGAAGCTTTCATGTTCGATTTATGGGGAGAACACAAAAATAGATATGATTCTTCTCAAGCCTAATGCGCAGTAATTTACCACAGTAATTGGGTATCCGGGCCGGTTGTGGTGAAAAAAAAGTAAAAGTACCGACTCATATCAATACTAAAATAACATCATAATTAATGTGGAAGATGCGTACATTTTTTTTGGGTCCAAACCAAATCCAGCCAGTCTGCAAGCATTTGGACATAATCAAACATTGTTGAATTACTACCTGGTAAAAGAAGAAGTATAAAAATTGAAAAATTGTTTTCAGGCGTTGCCTAGTAGGTGATTTGGTTCAGCCGGATGAATCTCACCCACGTGATAAAGGTTTCAGCTCTTTTACTTCACAAAAGTCAACAGATGGAAGAGTTGAGGAAATATGGATGTTCAAACTTGGGCAGAATGGTGAATGTTACACAGTGTGTAAAGTGGCCACTTAAACCAGCCAATGACAGGTCATAAGCCCGGTAAATGCCTAGACTTCCATATTCCCTTCTCAAAAATTTTTCCCTCTCTGTTGAAATAAATTTAAATATTCTTTGTTAAATTGCCATAATCAACATTCTTATTAAACCAAAGATTTTTTTAAACATTTTAAGGAAATATGTTTAATTTTAAAGCCACAAATAATCGGATTTAGTAAGAGTTAGTGAATAATTTTTTTCTGGTTTTGAAGCTTATTGTAATAACAATGACATTTTTTTTAAATTCATAAATTTGTCTAAGGCTTCTTTGAAAAATTACTCTTTTATTACATACAAAATCGCCTCTCGGTCAAATGGTTAGCGCATTTGCCTACGATGTAAGGTGTTCGATTTTTGATATAATTGACTTAAAATATTGATTTTTATCTTTGTTTTTACATTAAAATAATCGTAGTTCTATGACTGACGCCTAAAACTGATCATCATCATCGATGACGCTACAGCCTGTGGGCTTTGACCTCCTCTAGAATCTGTTTCCATTCCTCCCTGCACCCTGCGGCTCTTCTTCAATTCGTCAGGCCAATTGCTATAATGTCACTTTCCACACTATCCAGCTATCTTAATTTTGCTCTGCTTCTGTTTTGTCTGCCTTCCAGAGTGTTATAAATAAACTTTTTTGTTACGATTATCATTCATTATGTACAAATGGCCCAGCCATTGTAATATTTTTATTTTTATTAATAATGCAATGACGAGTTCACCATAGTGCCTTTCGTTAATGATTCAACCGTTTCCTCTACTCTACGTTTTGGTTGTCAGCACCAAATATCTTCTTTCATAAATTTTTTTTCAAGCGCTAATACCATATTTTCATCTCTTTTGATCATAAACCAGCATTCGGCTCCATATGCAGTGACCGGTCTGAGGAGAGTTTTTTAAAATAATGGTCTTAGTTTTTTTAAAGAACAATTTGGATCCCAGTTGTTCGAAAAAGCCACAATAACATCAGTTTCCTGCCGATAGCCGTGTTCTAATATCGGTACTAAATTTTTTATCGTTAGTAATTTCATTGCCTAAATATTAAAAGGAGTTCACATTGTCTATCTGGTGTGACCCAACGTAATCAAAACCGAACACTTGACCTTAATGTAACAAAAACTATAAAGATACAAAGTTTTTGCTACCGTTTGTATTTGCAATGTGGTCATAAAGATAAATGGTAATATTCGACGTAAACTCTTCATATTATTTGATAAACCCACAGTAAAAGGCGCAATAAAAGCAGTAGTGTTAAATTCAATTAAAATCCCGATTTGAGAAATCACGAGAACTAAAAAGAGTAACTCGTTTACTGACAGAAAAAAAAGTTTTTTTATAAATAAGGAAAAGTTTTTGGTTGTGTGTAGGGAGTGCTTCCACATGCTCCACATAGGAAAAATGGAAAAAAAGAAAAAGAAAAACACTTCAATATAAAACGTGTATTATTATATATACGTAAACAATGTTTATTATACAAACGATATCACGAATTCATTACCAGTATGAAATTCAATATTCCTTCCTTACACTCCCACATTCCCAAAAACACATTAATTGCGTTAATGATATATTTATTTATGCTAAAATGACTAATTCCAACAATCTAAACCTTTGTTTTCGTAAAACAGGGGCTGTTTGTTACAAGCCCCTATGTTGCAAAGGAGCTCGCTCCGCCTTAACAGCCCTTAAATACGATGTTATAATATTATAAAGGCGTCTAATTAGTAACATTCGTTATAACGTTTGAGTGTTTTAGGAATATAAGGTATTATTTTAGTTAATTTGTGTTTGTACTGCATAATTTCATGGTTATAATTTCTTCAAGTTTGTATATAAAACAAGTATTCTGTGTCCGGGCGGATGGAGAATACAGTTATGTGTATTAAATAGCTATTTTTGAGGGTTAAAACTATGGATGATTTTCGTTCTCTCCAAACGGATATAATAAACGTATCTGAATGGGGAAGACGAAACAAATTATTGTTCAATATTTCAAAATGCTCAGTTATGTCTTTCACCAGGGCCCACAAAACGCTATTCTTCCGCTATAGAATTAATGACCAGAATCTTATGCGGATTGCGAAGGTTAAATATCTAGGCATCACTTTTGTGAGTTCCCTGACATTTCATGATCAGATCGAAACAGTTTGTAGTAGTTCATTGAAGATGTTAGGATTCGTCTTGCGTACTACTAGGGTTTTTGGTAGTACACGAGTACTGAGAATTCTTTATAACTCGTTGGTGCGAAGTAGACTCGAGAGTGGCTCGATGATTTGGGGACCGTGTGAGTTGAAGTACTCTCTTATGGTGGAGAGGGTTCAGAAGAAATTTCTTCGGTTTCTCTACACGAGGGAGTGCGGATATTATCCATGGCTTTATCCCACTGAGTTCCTCCAGGGTATGCTTGGTTACAGCAGTTTGAAGACTAGAAGGAATGTGTATTTAACAACGCACTTCTTTCGATTGTTGCGCGGTATTATTGACAACCCTGAAATTATGCGGAGCATTAGCTTTTATGTTCCTGATAATTACCTTAGACAGCGTCAACATAGACTGTTTCACATTCCAATATACAGGACCAACCTGCCAATGGTTATGCCTGTTGGAAGGGCTATCTCTATGTTGAACAATATCACTTTGGACATTGACATTTTTCACGTCTCTTAGGGAGTTTTTCGTTACAAGATTCTCTTACTTTTTTAACATATTATTCTTTGGATATTATGCATACTAATGTGTTTTTTTTATATATACCTAATTTTACCTAATTATTTCTATATGTAATAATATATGTAAGAATAAATAAATGATATATGATATATTTCACTGAAATTATTGCCGAGGATCATATTTTTGTGCCTTCCAATATATCCGTGAAGGTGCTGAATGTGACTTAATAAGTTAAGTATACCTTAAAAAGTTAAGTATACTTTGATAAACAAGCTTGTGTAGCTTTGATACCGGACGGTAGAAAAAAAAATGTGATAAAAAACAAAGTGGTTTTATTATAATGAATAACCACAAAGTTAAGGCTCCAAATATACATTTGATATTATATAATAACCTTAATTTGTTGCAACAGGGAATATGGAAGTCTAGGTATTTACAAGGTTTGTGACCTGTCATTGACGGGTTTACAAACTGTGTAATTTTTACCAATCTGCCTATGCTTAAACAGCCACATTTTCCTAACTTTTCTATCTGTTGACTTTTGTGAAGTAAACGAGTTAAAACCTTTATTCATTTGGACATACTCAAAGTTTATTAAATAATTGTTCGTCATCGGGTGCTCAGACATAAATTTTACTTAAGATTCAAATAAAAAGTACAGACATAATATCAAACACATATAAAATAATAAACACACATTTATTTTGCTTTTGATGCTTTCAAAAAAAATAAAAATATTATTAAGGAGAAAGAAAAAAAAAATCAAAGAATCAACAAAGTCTTGAGTTCGTCAAAATTTATGTACAAACGAACTGCAATCAATCCTTTAGGGAGATGTTAATATTAACGTACTATTACAGATATGAAGAACATTTGAGAGAAGGAAATATAGAAGTCTAGGCATCTACAGGGCTTATGACCTTTCATTGGCTGGTTTAAGTAGAAAATTACACACTGTAACAATTACCATTGTGCTCATATTTGAACATTTATATTCCTTAAATTCTGAGTTAAATTGCATTGCATCAACAGATGGAAGAATTGAAGGACTAAATATGTTTTAATATGAGTAAAATAATTAATGTAACATAGTGTGTAAAATGGCTGCTTAAACCTGTCAGTGAAAGGTCACGAGCCCCGTAGATGCCTTGACTTCTATATTTCCATAAATGTTTTCCATCTCTGTTGTAGAATGTTAAAATTAAAGAATGTTAAAGGATGTTTTGAGCTAGTCATTTTAGTCAGTTATTTGAATAAATCTTAAAAGATTCTGTTAGTAAACGAATAGAGAAGCCTTGCTTAATTTGTTACTGCGGCTTGCTAAAGCTGCATTCTCCTAACTTGCAGCTTCTCACAACTGAACAGCTCCCAATGGAAGTCACTCTCTTTATTCTTTTCTTGGCCGACTTCCAAACTTTGTGATAGGCCATTTTCCCATGTTATTGCAATAGGGTATAAAACCACTGAAGCGGTTCCCCTTAAAAACTTTTGAGTATTAGCCAAATAAGAACGTTCAAATTGAAAAGAAAAGAAATCCACTGGATTTTGTTTAAGACAATTAATTTAATTGATTTAAAGTACATATTCATTCAAATTTAAAAGGAACCTTGTTTTCCTTCATCGTTATAAATTCGTGATAAATTTTCATGTAAAATGCTAAAGGATTATTTATGACCCAATCTTTTTATTTCACGCTGATAAAACAATTATTTCAACATATTATTTCACATTGCTATGACACTTGAGAATACTTTGAGACATTTTAATACATACGACATGGCACAAAAGTAGCAATCCAATTTTCAACCGTTTTTTAATTTTATTAAAAAAAAATTGGAAAAAAAACACGTGGTTTAAAAAAATTGAGTTATAAAGGGTTATATATTTTATTTTATTTATTTATGCTTCATTATGTTAGTTTATAACACCTTAAGAAATAATATAAACTTTTAATGACATATCAATTTTTTAAACCAAATTTTTTCAGTAACATTTTTATTTTATTTTATTTATCACTTATTGAAATATTTCGATTTTTTCTATCTCCTTTATTTCTTTAGGTAACTCATTATACAGTTTTAATCCCTTGGAAAATAAGTTTTGAGATTCTGTTTTTATCCTTATTGATGGTAATCTTATCCTTTTTTATCTCTTGTTTCATATGTCTAACATTGTTGGTTAAATTTTTTATTGTTTTTATTTTATTCATCCCATTAATTATATTATTTGTAAAAAATGCAATATTATATTTAATTTGCTGCTTTACTGTGAGTGAGAAAATTTTATCATGCATTCCTTCTACATTGAATTATTTAGAATATTATATTTCTTTTTAGTGAAATCTTCATCGCTTTATTCTGAAGAATTTGTATATTTTTTATTTCTCCTTTATTAGATAAAAAAAGAATGGAAGAACAGTCATTAATGTGTGGACATATTACTAAAAGATCAGAGAATATTGATGATTTTAATGATATTTTAATATAAAAGGTGAAATAATTGTAATGATGTGTGATGATATATTTAATGCATATAATCATGATGCTATTCTTCACTCGCTTGAGGAAGTGTAAAATGGTATGAATAGAGGCATTACTCCCTTAAGTTAGGGATTGCCCGTATTACTTTCTCGAGTCTAAGTGATAAATAGGCCCATTTTTTAAGCTGACATCAGCGCTCATTCCATTCGCATCCCTTAACAAAAATTACCTACTTAAATTTAAGGATAATAACAAAAATAGGTGTCAAGGTTGCTGTAATGAAAAGAGGCTCTTGTGAAATTAAAGCGTAATGTTTGATACAAAAAATGTTTGCGTTATAAGTGTTGATAATTTATTTCACTATATTCGAATTAATTTAATAAAAAAGTTTTCACCTTTGGAAGGTGGGTGTCTCGGCAGAAACAAGACGTACTTTAATTAAATTGATTTATTTATTTAATATTTCTCCAGAACATAAAACAAAACTATGAAAATAATATTTATGTATGGTAAACGTACTTGAATTAAAAAAATGATTCAATTTCTATTTTTTATGACAATTGATCAAGGAATCGAATTCAAAACAAACAAACAACAAACCATCACGCCGTTTCTCCGTTGGGAAAGGTAGAGAGGATAGAACGCCATATCACTCTATCTTTGCACACAGACCTCGTTTCCTCTACATTCATACATCTTCTCATGCACGCACGCTGATTATGCTACTTTTGACATGTCCATTTTCAAGTATTTGATGGACTTGATCGTGCCATGTCTTTCTCGGCCTTCCTCGAGGCGTATTTTCATTAAATTGATTTATTTGTTGAGAATTAATTGGATTCTCTGTAATGTTTTCAATGTAACTAAAAATAATTAAACGAAATTGCATTTCATTAAATGAAATATTTCCCCAGATCACAAAACAAAACAATGGGAATAATATTAAAAAAACGATAGACGTACTAAAATTAAGACAATTATTTAATTTATAGAATTTGTGACAATTGATCAGGGAATCAGATTCAATGTTGCTAAAGGAATTAACAAAATTATTAAAGAAATAGTATCGAGATATTGCCTTATATAAAGTTTTTTGAAGAAATGCCAGAAAACGTTGAAAAAAACCAAAATGTAAATATTTTAAAAAGTATACGTAAACTTTTTTTAAAATTTATTTTAACACTTTATATACACATACATATGCGTAAAGGCGGGCATATTTAATAAATAAAAAAAGGTGTAATTTGTAAACATAAATGATTGATTTTGATACATAAAAGTATTCACATTTTGAGGATATTTTTTAATGTTGGTTTCCAACAGTATTCTTTTAGAGATCAAACATAGGATATTTTTAATACAGAGGTGATGTTTGAAATCACATGGAATAAATTTATTTTAGTTTTTTTTTTTAAAACACTGTTATTTACATACATATGCATAAATGCGGGCATATTACCTGATGGCAATTTCTTCCTTTCTACCGAAACAGTTCAATTTGAGAAAATCAGTGGTATATATACATATTATTGGTTTATTAATAATTTAACCATGGAACAAAATATTAAAAAACATGTTAATATTTTAAGAGTAAAAATTGAATAAATATCTACACTATACCATGAAGAGAAAAAGGGGTAAACAGGGAAGGAAACAGGGAGAAAAAAGGAAAAACTTGAATATTCAGGAAGTGACATTTCATTCGTGATTTGAATATAAATAAAGAAAAGAAAATCTCCGAAATTAGTAGGTAGATTATTCCATAATTGAGCAGCTACTAATGTGAAAGAATAGACGAAAAATAAAAGCGGTGAATGGGTATTAAAAGGGTTCTCTCTTTACTAAAGTAAAGTAAAGTAAAATAGGAAAGAAGTGAATATTTGTTACGTAAGTTGACGTACGTTAAAATAATTGTACAGTTCAAATATTATAAATTAATTTAATAAGTGTACAATACTAATAAATAATAGAATAAAAGTACAAATGTAAATATTGTGTTAAAAATATTGTGTAATCACAAGACTAAATAAAACACATAATCGAAAAGTAAATGTTGGTAGCTTGGATTTTAAGGTGATTGTGGTTTCAAGGTTTATTTTATTTTCCTCCATTATTACATTTTTTACTTCCTGCTTGTATTTGGAGTATTTTGATGTTCCGAATTTTTTTTGTAGACTATTACTGTGCGCAATTTTCATATAAATTTGTATGGTGACCAAATGTATTTTTTCTTTATTAAACGCAAACTAAACTACGCTCGTATTCAGAGGCGAAACTCAAGGCGAAGAAAGTACACACAGTACATCTATCTAAAAAAACACAGTGTAAAATACCTTTTTTAGAAATAAATATTTTCGTTTTTATGATTTACCCAACTATTTAATTTTAAGAGCCATTTTTGACAAATTATAAATAACTCACTATTAGAGTGGTAGAGTGGGATTCGAACCACAGACCTTTGATCCGTAAGTCCAAGGCACTAGCCAGGAGACCACAACCCGATTCTAACCCGAAACTAACTTACTCGTGGTCGCAAGCCTACTGCTTCTCATAAATATGTGGTCATTGCATTAAAGAAAAACGCTTTACTAAAAAACAAATCCTACCCTGAATAAAACTCACGTAATATTTCTTGCCAGAAGGTCGAAGAAATGTCGAATCGATTTTGTGGGATGAAGAATGAAGATAGATAGTTCGTATTAAATATTCAAGCCTCCTTGGGTTGAGCAGTGCTTTGTCTTCAAGGGGATGATTATATCGTGTAGGGTAATAATTGTCAGCCACAGCCCCACTGACATATTTAAGGTACCGCAAGAGAAACCGATGACCGCAAAGCAAGGGAGCGATTCACAAGTTAATATACATAAATATACTGAGAAAGGTTCGAGATAAGCAAATAGCCAAAATTACTAAGTTTCGAAAGATCTTTTTTGTTTCTATATTATAAGAAAGTAACATTAATTTAACAATTCATGATATATCCTAAATAACTAACTTTAAAACAAGAAACAAGTATTAAAAATTCAAAAACTCGTTAGAGTGGAAAGATTTCCGCTATTCCCACCTGGAAAGGTGTTTTAGTTTATTGATAAGGATTATTTATTTGTTTTTATTTCACTTGCAATAATAATAACCTTCTATTAGCTTGTCATTTTTGTTGGGTTCATAGTCAATTGATCGGTGACTCACACACGAGCATTGATTTCACCTGAAAAATAGATCGACGACCGATGAAGCAAATCATCGTTTTATATTAAATACAATACATTATTATTTTGCTAATGTATCCAAAATAAAACAAGTTTATTGGATTATAATTCTACTTTATTTTTTATAAAATATACAAAGGGTATATTGTGACGCGTTTCGACTTGTTAGGACATTTTCAAACAAACTAACTTAAATATTTTAAAAGTTTCCTTATATACTAAAAATAATTGCTATTTTATGTTTGTGGATTTCTATACAAGCCAAAATAAGTAGAGTAATTAAAATTCAATTAGGGTATACTGAGTATATTAGAGGAATATTTTGGTTATATTGGGGAAAAACCTTCCATTATTTAAAAACATTTGTAAGGGTATGACTTTAAAATTAATGTAATAATTATAAAAATATTGATTTTATTTATACAGGTTCATTTTGAAAATTATTGTTGAAACTCTACATTGGTGTTTTACACAGGTTTCATTCATGTTTAATGTCAACTAAGGTAAAATACATTCAGATTTTATAATATTGTTTCATTTTAATTTAATTTATTGGGAACATTACAAGTTTTTATATATTTAGTAGGTATATAATAAAAAACTATTATACTCGTACATAATATGGAACATGATAATATAGTACATAATGAGGAATTCTACCAATTGTCTGCATACACAATAAACAAAACATTATATTCTGCAAGACACGAGAGCAACGTCCTGCAGCACATTAACATCATTCCTACCAGGGAGACATGAAAAACAAAAAACCGTGGCCTATAAAGAGACCACAGGGTGAGGAAACGCCCATTCAGCCTAGTCAGCACGAACAGTCGAGCCACATAATTCAATAAATTATTTATTCGCCATGTAATAAATACGCATTAAACAACAACCTCGTGTCTTCTGTCAATAATTAACTAGGACAGGAGCTCCAACATTTTGAAAAATAGATGGTATGTTTACTGAAAGTGATAATCTGAATAAAATAAATAAACACAAAAATACAAATAGAAATGGAATTTTATAAATAAAACCACAAAAACAATAATGAGATTTGAACGTTAAATGGCTAAATGACTTAATAAATTATTCTACCGTTAATAAAAGCTTTCCTATAAATTTAATATATAAATAGAAACACATGAATAGTGTTAAATTCATTGACAAGTTTATGGTGTCTCTGAATAGGCGACTGAATATAATAATTTATACCATATTTGGTAATACAAAACAGCGCTGCCTGTGTTTTCGCGTACAAGTTTTAGGAACATAAAATATTATGAGATTTATCAAATCAAGGACGTCCATCCAACTATTTGAAGTTTTAAATAAAACCATGAAATCACCGACTGTCAGTCTACTAGATATTACAACTACATATTTACATTTTACAACATCTTAGTTTTTAAAGAATTTTTTGTATTTTGTTCTAAAACTGATTTTCGTAGAGACATCTCCTGAGCTGTATTTTTTTATTAAATATACGGCCTTAGACAATATAACAACAGTTATATGAAACATATGTACAAGAATCTGAACAAAAATTGCATGGAACTATGTAGCAAAGACAAACAAGGGCAATAAAATAATGGTATACAGTTTATTTAAAAACACGACCAACATATTTATTGTAAGACTTCGGGCTAACCCATGCTAGTCTATCTTCATCGCCCATCGTGTTAATGGCAAAGAGATCTACGAAAATATATCCCAAAGAATTCCAAATTGTGTGGCGAATCAACTAATCTTCACATTCTGGACATTAGGGCATAAAAATAAAGTTGCTCTTAGAAACATGAATAGAAATAGATTGCAACAGACATGGGATTTTTTTAAATTTTATTTTTATTTTCTTTTATTCAGGAAACATACAGTACAGTTACAAAGTTTAATATTTTACACAATTAGACTTAATTCTAATGGACCAGTGAAGTTTCCATATTAAAAAGCAATTATATGTAAGGTTAATTATAAAAGTATAAAAAAGAGAAGGAAAAAGAAAAACGTAAATGAAAGTTGTTTAAAAATTAAAATTTAAGTGAAAAAAAGATATTTTAAAGTTTGTAGTTTATAGTGAGTATTAACAAATGGAAATTATATTAAAAATGAAGAAAATTTGTAAGAGTAATTAAAAATTAAGAATGGAAATAAAGAATGAAAAACATGCTCATATGTAAAAATAAAATAAAATAGTAATAACATTTAAAAAAAAAAAGGAAAAACATAAATATACACAAATTTATTTTAAGGGATTCAAAGAAACGATGAGAAGAATCTTAAAGTGAAATATAAGACAATAAATTTAGGTCAATTTAAAAAACATCTTCAAAATTAATGACACATTATTGTAAGAGTAGCAATATATTGATTTTATTAACATATATAACATAAGTAATTAAAAGTAGTTTAAAAGTATAAAAACATGCCAATGCAGTAGAGAAAAAAGAAAAAATAAAGAAGGAATAACAAGTATAGCAAGTAATCTTTAAAATTTGAAAAAGCAATATAACTTATAGAATTAAGTATTTGGAAAATGCATACAAAATCCATCTCGGTTCTACATTTACTGGTATTTTAATTTCCACCTACCAAAATAATAGCGTAATTCAAAAAAGTTTCTAAATCTTTCAATTTTGTACATAACAATTATAATAGTAATAATAATATTTGTCTGATTTATATAGCGCCATTTTTGTAAAAAATCGCCTCAAGGGCGCTTTACAATTGTATATCTAAACTTACATTCTAACTAAACTTGATATATTATATTTCCAGATTTAAAATTGAGGGTATGATAGTTTAACGAAATGGGATTTTAGTTGGGATCTGAACTGACTGGGACTGTCAATGATTCGTAAGTTTGAAGGCAATTGGTTCCAGGCAGAGGGGCCGGCGGCGGCAAAAGCACGATTTCCAAATCTAGTGTTTGGGGAGCGCCGGATTTCGACAAGTTTTCCTCTTCCGGATTATCATACGTTTTGTAGTGGTTAGCTACCATTCTCGATGTCTTGGGTTCGATTCCTGGCAGGGTGGATGTGAAATATCGGTTTTAATGGTTACACGGCATAGTTAGATGTTTCTGGATTTACCTTACCTTTCATGCAACAAACATGATCTAGATACGCCGCAATTGGAGTGCCATTTTCGTAAAATTATTTTTATTTGTATTCCAGGGTTTGATTTACTAATTGTATTGTATTTTAGTTTTTATGAAAAAACATAATGGGTGTTTATATGCGTAACCAATTTAAACAAAATAAAAATGAATGACACCATTCGACAAAGGCCCTCCCTGTATTTTGTCAAACTCACGGTGAAAGGAGCAGTGAAAATAGTGGAGTAAAATCAAATTAAAATCGCGATATATGAAATTGAAAATTCTAAAAGTTTCTTAAAACGGTTTAGGGTATGTGGAGAAGTGTATTTTCGTTGGTCGATTCGAAAGAAGTATTGACTTAGTTTTAATTAAAATAATTTATTTTTGTTTTTATTATTTTTCAAGAAACTTACAATTCAATGCTCTAATTTTTACGACTGGCGAGAAAACATTATTTCAAACCGATTTCCCGTAGCACTGAACATTCTTATTTCAAGCATGTAATAAACGTCAAGTTTCTGCTTAATTTATTAATACGTACATAGTACCTTTCGCTTTATTTATTATCAAAAAATGCTCTTAACTTCAAAATCAACTCTTTATTTATCTTTCATAATTCATAAAACCAACAAAAACGTTTGGAACAAAGAGAACACCTTTGGAAAGGAATGAATATCGCAATAGCTGATTATTTATGTTGTGAATACAATTCAGAAATCGGGAATGGAAATAAATATCTGGATAATCTAACGTATAAAGAACGCAGGGTTTAGAAGCACTCGTAAATATAATATAAACATAACTACATTCCAACAATTCACGCAAAAGTTTTTACCAAATATATATTTCATACAGGTTAACCTAATAGGGCAGGTAATTAAAAATGAAATACTTTGTCAAATTAGGATGATAAAAATAAATAAACGGGAAATTGATTTATTTCATTAAAAAAAAGCCGAAACCTGCGGTCGGGATGCATCGGATTACATTCGGCTGTACTCGGGTGAAAAATTAGCACAATTAGGGATATTGGATTGTTGTCTATTCAAATAATTAGTTATTGTATTACCATTGTCTAACATAAAAAATAACAACTGTACTGAATTTGTGATTTGTTGACTATAGTAAATAGTTCTTACATATTTATATTGTTGTAATATCTTTTTGGTTAATACGTTGAAGTTCCAATAGCATACACTGTATCTCCTGTTACGTACAAATAATATGTTTTCGAGAATTCACTCTCTCGGGAACAAATTCACCGATGTCCAATATATATATATATATTTGCTAAAACTCAATCAAATTTTAAGAGGCAATTATTTATAAAAAAATTGAATAGTGCTTGAGTTTCTGGTATTTTCATTTGTTTTTTATGTTTGCATTTTTAAAAATTTTAATTGTATTTTTATGTTTGTTAATTGTTTATAACCTCTGTTGGTGTAAAAGCCCTTTAAGCGTTAATAAATAAATAAATAACAGCGAACTTATGTATGGAAGTGAAACATGGAGCTAGCCGAGGAAGGATGAAAGCCGAGTGAACGCGGTTGAAATGCAATCTATTAGATGAATGTGTGGTAGATCAATGTATGACAGAGTGTATGATAGGTAGTATAGGTGTGTGAATGATGGAATCAGGCGAGACTGTAAATCTGAGTCAAGTATAAATGATAAGATTAAGAAAGGGCCTCTGAGATGGTTTGGTCACGTAGAACGAATGAACGACGAAATAATGCTAAAATAAGTATATATGGCAAAAATAAGCGGTAACGTGAGACGAGAAGGACCGAGGAAGACGTGACATGATCAAATAAATCAAAATCTTAAGTCTGGTCATGTCAAAAGCAGACAGACCCGAAGGGCATGTATGAAGCGAGGAATATATGCGAGGATAGACGTGTGTGGCGGTCCATTCTCTCTGCCTACCTTTACGGAGAAATGGCGTGATGGTAGTAGTAGTAGTTGTAGTAACAGCGAACGAAAAAATTCTAAAAATTAACAAATTTACTAATTAAATTTATGCCGTTCATTTAATGGTGTATTATTATTTGACACTTATTTGAATGAACTGGTAAGGTTTAACGCCTTATTTTTGGCGTTTTTGAGGGACTTTTAAATTTTTTAAATAATTTTCGTTTGTGGCTAAAAACTTTGTTTCGGTCAGTCTCTATTTATAAGGTTTTACTACACTACATTATTTCACTGTTAACTAACATTCCGTGTTGAAACACATGATCGAGATGCACCATCTTATTGAGTTATTTACATTATTAGGACACAAGTTCTAACTCCTCTTTTAAAATTCGGCAGGATTTTGATTGTGGTGGGGCCTGAAGCTCTTACCCAGTTGGAGATAGATAGAAGAAAGAAGTTTGACGTTCAATGCGTGTTTATTACATAACGAATAAATGTACGGAATTTTGCAGTGAAGCACAAAAGTAACGGCGATAATGAGTTGAACTGACTGACTTGCTGCACGACTGGCTTGAGCTAACTTGGTTAGGCTTACTGATGTTACCACGCCCTGTGGTCTCTTTATAGGCTGCATTCCTTTGTTCTTCATGTCCTCATAGCGGGAATCAAGTAAATGTACTCCCAGACGTTGCTCTTATGTGGGTGGATGTTTAATGCGTAATAATCTCGCAGAATATGATGTACTGTATTAATTATAAAATTCTGAGTTGCTTTTTTGGTCGTTGCTCTATATTTAAGATAAAATCGTTTAGTACATGTATGCGACGAATGTGTGTCATTAACCACCAAAATTGACCTTCTCAGGGTGATAACAACTTTCAAATCTTTTATTTTCCAATTTATTGAAAATTCAATTAAAATCGAACGATGTTTTGTACTGAACTTCCAATGTATACCTATACTTATTATATTACTCTCACAAAATATTGTAAGTTTCTTCATGATCGTAGTTTGGGGTTTCATTATATTTTACGTAAGATTCAATTTACTTTGGGATTCGTGGGAATATCAATTCTTAGACAACCTTGTAAAGCCGCATAACCAAAAACACGTTAAAGAGACACACCATATTATTTAAAGAAAAGATCACCCTTGTTTAAGCCAGAAATGTAGTCTTGTAATGTTAAAAAGTCGTATTTTTTTAAATTGCTTGTTAAAAAAATATTGAAAGCCAAACAGTTTTTTCATATTTTTCCTAAATATACTCGTTATTTTATTGTAAACACATGTTTGGCGTACATTCTGTTGAATCTTCCTATTCCTCTTTAGTTGAGGGACTTTTAGTTCGAAAACAAATATTTAATGTCTACGAGACCTAAGTATTAAGACTTATTATGCTGATTCTCCAATTTTTGGACTGTAAGGCAAAAATAAAATAAACCACTTATTATATTATGCAATATGAAATATCGTACCCCCAGAAGTATACAGTGGTATGTTTTAATCGGCCATTTTGTTGGAGAACAAAAACACACTTTCTGAACCGTATTAATGCTCGTAACTTGATGTATATTGACACACACCTGAACACTTACTCCTACATTAATACACATAAACACACATTTACACTTACTCTTATACAAATACACATAAACACACCCTTTTGTTGTAACACAATTTGATAATATGTATGATTCTTACTTAGAAACTTTGCTGGTCTGTTTTTAAACTGTATTTTTTTTAATGTTTCTATATCACTGTCGACTTTTTGATTCTTTAAAATAAAATAAATATAACAAATAAAACAAATAAAACGAATAAAACGAATGAAACGAATGAAACGAATGAAACGAATGAAACGAATGAAACGAATGAAACGAATGAAACGAATGAAACGAATGAAACGAATGAAACGAATGAAACGAATGAAAAGAATGAAACGAATGAAACGAATGAAACGAATGAAACGAATGAAACGAATGAAACGAATGATACGAATGAAACGAATGAAACGAATGAAACGAATGAAACGAATGAAACGAATGAAACGAATGAAACGAATGAAACGAATGAAACGAATGAAACGAATGAAACGAATGAAATGAATAAAATGAAGGAAATGAATGAAATGAATGAAATGAGTGAATAGAATGAATAAAATGAATAATAATAATACTTGAGATATTTGTGGTATTTGCTTATTTGACTTGTAAAATGTCTGCATCAAAATTACTGCAGTGATCTCGATATTTTCAGGGTTGATTAAAAAAATACTGAATCTCGCTCAAAAAAAATGTAGAGATACGTGAGTGCTCCCCAAAGAAAGGGGAAAAATGTTGTTAAACTGCAGCCATACCTGAAAACAGCCACATTAAGATTTACAACCGTGTACTTCGTTGACATGAAACATTAATTTTCTTAAAAATCTTTTTTTAAGTTTGTCAAGTTGGTTTTTTAACTCATCTACAAACGTGCACCAATTACTTTTCTAGGAAAGCTATTCCATTAATCGAAAACTTGGTTTATCAGGATTTTAGGTTTGGATTTGAAGGGGGTATTGTTCAATTTCATTAAATGATCCCTAAGATAGCGGTAATATAGATTCTGATTCTTCCACATCTTTTTTGTTATATCACCAAAAGCTTTTGTTTTCAAAGGAATTCTGTACCTACGAGAAAACCAAATGATAAAATTTCGGAACTAACACGATAGTTAGGAAAATTGGCTAACTAACTACCTTTTGTTAGCAACCCAACAAAGGCAGTTTTTGTGTTGTATAGAATGTTGTGGGTTGTCAAGGTATGGGATGTAGAGGTTGAGGGTTAGAATTAGGAATATTGAGAAGGGAGAGAATGGAAAGGGATTGTTAAATAGTCGATTAGAGAAACGCTTTGTATTAACATAATATCGTGACCTGGCTACCTAATCACAATGAATTCCCGAAACAATAAAATATTTTAGATAATTTAGGGTCGCAAGTACTAAATAAAAGAGTATGTCCAGATTAAAATTGAATTGTATTGAAGTAGTTATTTTCTGTTGTATTGTTTTAACTATTGTCTTTTATTAAAAAAATAAAAAGTGAGGAAATTTTATAAATATAAATGCTTGATTTTGATACATAAAAGTATTCAAATATTGAGGATATTTTTAAATGTTAATTACAAACTATTCTAACAGTGTTCTATAAAAGATCAAACATTAGATATTTTTAACACGGAGTCTGAAATCACATGGATTAAATTTATCTTTTTTTTAAAACACTTCACAGTTTGCACACATATGCATAAGGGCAAGCACATTAAAATAATTTTTTTTTACCAACCAAAACCATTCAATTTGAGAAAATTAGCGGTATATGAACATATTTTATTTATTTATTTATTTATTCATATTTTTCGCTTACAAACTATAATTAAAAATAAAAATAATGTGACCTCACTGGGGTCTCCCGTGCCGAGGACACTTAACAATTAAGTTTTTTTAAATTACATTTGAGAATAAACAAAGAAGACTAACTTAAAAAACAAACATAGTTAACAAATATTCAGACAGTTTTAAAAACAAGGTATTTATGTACATCTGTATTATTTATATTACAAAACACACAATGAAAACAACAAAAACCTAACATAAGCTAAACAGTTGTGGAGCAGTTGATTCAGTATTGGTATGGGCGAATGAGACAATCCATTTTACTTCTACCTAGCTCCACTATCCATTTTTTTAAAGCCTTTTAAACATTTTCTCATTACTAATTGCTTTAATAGATAGTGGAAGTAGGTTATAGATTTTAATTGAATAATACTCAAAATCCCTTTGTCCGAAAGTGGTATTAGTCTGTATTTGTTTAAGTTGTTTATGTGTTGAGGATCTAGTGATTATATTATTTGTATTTGATGTTTTGTAGGGGTTATGTCTTTCATTTGAGTAAGAGTAGTTTTTGAATCTATAAGTGAGTATTGTTTTAGCGTATAATTGTTTTGGTATCATAAGTTGTGATTTATGGAATATTTCTTCAGTAGATGTCTGTATCGGGACTCTGAGTATTATTTTAATGATGGATTTTTGTGCAACAAATACACTATTTAAAACTGTGTCACTCGCACCACCCCAACCGATTATACCGTACTCCAAAATTGATTGGCACAATGCAAAATAAATCTTTAAAAGTTCCTGTGGATTAATTATATTTCGAATGCTTTTTAATATATACGTTAAGTTATACGTTAATATTGTTGGCTTATTATAATATTTTCGTTATTAAACAAAATATTTATAAACATACATATTTTTAAAGAAATTAAACTTGACTAAATATTAACGCTATACTATAAAGTGAAAAGGAGGTTAAGGAGGAAGGAAAAAGGGAGGAGAAAGGAAAATGAAAAGACTTACCTGAACTATACCGTCGTCATGAGAAAAAAGGCAGTTTTTTCTCAAAACTACAAAACGAGTTAAATATAAGATACTGTTCTACAAGAAATATTAAACCATTTTAAATATAGCCATTAGCAGTAAAAAATATATTTCATTACGAAAAAATATATGTTTTTTAAGCAATAACATAATATCTAGTGATCCAATTGACATAGTGTGTTGTTACTAATAATTATTTAAATTTTTAAAAAAATCTTGAAGTTGATAAATACCAGTGATAAATATCTCAAAACATGACTTGCAAATTACTGCATTTTTGCTTATGACGGTAGTATATCAAATATAACTAAATTAGGTTAAAATCATTGATATTTAAAGTCAGTAAATGGTGGTTCCAACTTCGCAATAAAATAAATATAATATTAAATTATATACTTGCATATTCACTTAGTGTAAAATTACAACATACATTTAATCTGCCAACCGGTTTCAAAAAAAGATTGTTCCTTTGTCAAGGTTAAAAAATAAGTTTAATATACACAGAAAATCACAAAGTAAATGCTTCAAATTTTAAAATAAATCATCATTATCATTCCTTTTCCACACCGAATGGTACATAGGGCACTGCATTGGTACACTAATCGTAGCGTATCTTAATCATTTTGCTAGGTAAAGGTAATATGATCTGTCTTAGGCTTCAGGTGCCAGTCCGGGGACGATGAAATATTATAGTATAAAAACACCCTTATAAATGAATATTTCATGTCAACCATGTCAGGAATTAAACCCAAGACATTAGATAAAAGCGCTGAACACTTAAGCACGAGGCGGATTATTTGTTAAATACTATTCAAAAAAGATCATCAAAAATACAACACTTCTTCACATTCCTCTTGGTTCATTTAATTATAAGCAAAATATATATTTATGGCGAATAATTTTAATTTATTATAAAAATCATTAAACATAGATTTATTTGCAAATAATCATAATGATGTGCGGCGTTTGCTCTCGAAATAATTTGTAGTGTTTTTTCTTTTCTTTTTGATTGACATTAGATTACTGTTCATTTTATGTTTGAGAACATTTTTTGACTAACTATGATGTTACTTGTGAAAACCTGTAATTGGCTTATTTGCAATTTATTCTGTTTAAAATTTAAGATAAACATAGCTGTTGGTTATCCAAATAAAGAATAGAAAATAAAATAGTTTCAGAATACTAAAATAAAATAAGCAAAATTATCTAGTAAAAATATGCAAGGATTAAAATTACAGTCTTGTTCTGAAAGTTTTTGTACCTTAAGTCATAAATTTAAATTTATGCCACTAGGTATAGTGTATTGATATGGCCGCGAAATTTTAGGCGATTTTTCAAAACTCTTATTTGAACTGCCGCGCCGTCGCGTCGTGTCAATAATTTGAATAATTCTTTGTGTTCGAGTGTTTTATCAAGTTCCCAACAGATGTCTTCAAATGAAAAAAATCTAAAATTGTTTGGAATACTTGATCTTGATGCGTAAAGTGTGTGCAAAGGTTTTTGTATGGCTGGTCCTCCGAGCACGGAAACAGAGAGCGCGTCAACGCGCTTATGGCGCTTAACCGGTTAAGGAAAAACATATTTCATACAACCGCCTATTTTTAATTACTATAATTACTACCTTTTCTACACCTTGGTGTGGTAGTTTTTAAGTAGAAAAACTTTATTGTTTGTTTCACAGTTTATTGTCAGCAAAGTTGTTTACGCTATATTCTCAGGAGGCTAATTTCAGACTGAGTCCTTACTTGTGAGATATGAGTAGGGTTGCCAGACGTCTCGCGTTTACGGTACATGTCCTGTTTTTTTAAACTTTGTCCCACAGTCCCGATAAAGTTCATCTCAATGTCCCGACACTTGGTCCTGTATTTAAGTAATTGTGAGTAAAAAACATATTTCAAACACTTTATAGACTACACTTACACTCTTCTACTAATTATTCATTTATAAACTGGGTAAAAAATATAAATGTCAATGTTTTCTTTTCCTCATAAACTTTCAATTTGCTCTAGTATTCTTTCCTAATTTAACTATCAACGTTAATTTTTTTTTTGTTCTACGTGTATTCTTTATTATTATTAAGATTCTTTACTCTTTGAAAATAAAACTTTGTTATTAGTGTAACAATTTTTATTCTTTTACAAGAACACTACTACAGTTTCAGGAGAGCACTTTTCCCATCTACGGGTGATATGATTATTATACATATATTTTATATCACCCGTAGATGGGAGAAGTGCTCTCCCAAAACTGTAATAGTGTTCTTGTAAAATAATAAAAATTGTGTAACACTAATAAAACAGTTGTATGTTCATAATAATTTATAATGAAGTGTTACGAAGTAAATGCCGATTCAATTAACAACATTCTTAATTTTAACTCAAATTTTCAAAAAACAACCTGAATGTAACATTTAATTTTCATTTACACGTTTTTTATTTATTTTTATGTATTATGCATCTACACCAGAGATTTACTTATTCTTGATCTAGTATAACTACGTATAGGCTATGTCTATGAGTTTTTTTTTATTTTCATGTAAAAGTATATTTTATTTAATAAAAAATGAACCAAATGTGAACACAAATTGTAAATAAAAAAGAAAAAAAATACATATTTATAATAGAGTATTCAAATGCAAAAGAAACTTCCCGCCAAAAATGTCAGGCATTCGTTATTCTCAAATCTAGCCACCCTAGATATGAGTGACAGCGGTTGTTAAGGCAAAATGTTAAGCATACATTACATGGATCAGGGAATGGTTCAAGAATTAACGATGAATACTGCGTCATGTAATGCACAAATCGGTTGAAATTTGGAGTCTAATTCAGAAAAATCAGAACACGTCATGTGTGCGTGCTCATTCCACGCCTGTGACTGTTAACCGTCAAGTTAGACTACTGTCAACACTTATTGTTGCTTGTGTAACTTTATTTATTATTTTGAAAAAGAGCTGCAGATTTAAAACTATTCACATAATAACAGTAATGTATTTTTTAATAAAAAAAATTTTTTTTAAAAGGAATAACCCACTACGCCTCTATCTTGAGGCGTGTTAGTTGGTGGAATAGAAGGGATATGGAAGGAGGTAATTAAAAATACACCACAACACCCAGACCAATTGGTCCTTTCTTGGATATTTTTCTTGCAACTGGCGGGAATCGAACCCGCGACGCCAGTTTCACAGTTGGCCGTCTAACCAACTGCAAAACGGTGCCTGTCAAATTATTCTAATTAAAGTTTTTCACAACTATACAACACTTTTTGTCAACCTAATAACCAATCAAACAAATCAACAAATGGAGGAATTGAAGGAATATAGATGTTAAAATATAGGCAGAATGGTGAATGTTACACAGTGTGTAAAGTGGCCACTTAAACCAGCCATTGACAGGTCATTAGCCCTGTAGATGCCTAGACTTCCATATTACCTTCTCTTAAATGTTCTTCATCTCTGTTGTAATATAATAGGATTTTAATTCCATCACTACCCTCAAAGTGCTATTTACTGCCTTGGTTAGAAGTAATTTAGAATTCAATTCAACAATTTGGTCACCTTATTACAATGTTCATATTTTAAAGTTAGAAAGAGTACAACGTAAATTCCTTAGATTCATCAATTACAAACTTAATATACCCACTGAAAATATTGATTATGATAATTTATTATCTACACTAAATATGTCAACTCTATGTAAAAGAAAAATTATAAATGACTTATTAAATTTATATAAAATAGCAAATGGCGTATTGGACGTCCCGGAATTAACTAGTGTTATCAGCTTTAAAGTACCTCTTCGAAATACTCGTCAGCTAACGTTATTTTTTGAATCTCCTGGCCAATTATTATTACAATTCACCAATACCTAGACTACACCGGCTAAGTAACGAGTATGGTGAAGTTGATATATTTTGTCTGTCTTTATATAAATATAGGTTAAGTATTCAAAAGGTTATAAATTAATTTGTGTAAAATTTCTTAATATTTTTCTTTATTTACTATTTTTTTTTCTTATGTATCTCTATAATAATGTATAAACTTATATGTATGTATATGTATGCGTGTATGTTTTCATATGTAAATTTTAAAATATTTTTCTATGTACCATATACCTATGTTGGTACGTTTCCTGATTTTTACTTATTATTGTATCTTTTAGCTTTTCTTATGTTATCTTTAATTTTAACTAAATTTACATACTCATGTTTCACTGCTGCACTTAAATGTAATTTCTAAAATATGTAAAAGCCCATAGGGCGTGTAAATTAATAAATAAATAAAAATCTTAATATAATAAACAGCTCCCCAGGGAGTTGAATCCAGTCCTTGTCTACAAAAATTTGGACAAAATCAAAATATTGTAGATTGAAAGCCTTACAACCTTGATCTAACACGAGTAATTAGTTCATCAAAAAAATAGATTTTTTTTACTTAGGGAATAAGCTTTATTGACTATGAGCAACACCATACGATACATGTACCATAAATAATGGTTCTAATAGCCAAATGATCCATAAAACACGGAACTCTTGAATAAAACCATATTAAGATAAACGATATTATTTACCTAAGAGCTTGTGTAATTACTAGGGAAATTACAAGTTTATTTTTTTTGTTCATCCTCTGAATAAATTAATTACGCCATTACAAAAGATACAATAGATAATGTGATAAACATTTTGTTTTTTAAATATCTTTTGAATCTCTTCACAAATATACTTTTAAAAAATCACTTTTTGATCTGAAGTACTAAAAAAATGAATTAACTTTGCTTTGTTTACTCTACAAATAACTTTTGACGTATAAAAGCACAGTGAAATTGGCATATACTACTTTGTTAATAAAAGCGTATTCGTCCCTCGGCACGATTTCATACTTGTATCCCGTGAATATCAAACATCTTCCTTGGATATTTCGCGAACACCATACACAAGAAAAGGATATGAAAAATTATTTCAATTTCCTTATGCGTTATCACCAAAGCCTTTGTTTACTCCAGGAAATTGTATTTTGTTATTAAGTTGAAGCTTGAGCGTATTCACAATATTACATATGCGTTTACTTGGGTAAATCTGTTAAACTAATCGGTGATTTTAAAAAACAGATACCAACAAACGACAGACTAGATTATTTTATAAGAAAACTACTTCGATACCTGACTGTATTATTATCTAAACTAATTAAACTTAAGATTTTTTGTTTTTAAGTGTGTTTTAATGCATGTAAACATTATTGCCGTAATTACTATGAGTGCAGTCCCTTAGAATCATTAAATATCTTTCCTTTTGCCTTAATATAAAGTTTTTGCGTTAAGCATCTAAATGTGCACATTTACACAAGTAACAATTGAAGAGTGATTTTCAAGAGGGAGTTGGCCTCGTGGTGCAGTGGTCAATGTGTTTACCTACCACGCAAGAGGTCTCGGGTTCGATTCCTGACATAATTGACATAAAATATTTATTTAAAAAGCTGTTTTTTACTAGAATATTTCACAGTCCCTGGACTGGTACCTGAAGCGAAAAACTGATCATATTACCATCGTGTAACAAAAATTAACAAGATACCTTGCAATTGGTGTACATTGCAGTGTCCTATGCACCATTAGGTGCCGAAAGGGAATGATGAAGATGATGATTTTTCATAGTGGCCCTTAGTCAAAAAATATTTGTTTAGGGAAAAACAGTTATTTTTTATTATCATATCTTAAACATAAAATTACACATTTATACAGAGTTTATTTGACTGTCAAGAAGACGTTAAAAAAAAGATCAAAATAGTAATCAATACGTAGAAAAAATAAATAAAGGTAATAGATTTAGTAAAAAACATAATTAAATACATAGCGAAAAACCACAGTAACAAACGTGCTAAAAGACATAGTAAAAAGCAAACTGAAAAACTTAGTATTGTAACGATTATATTTCATCCTGTTTAAATGGGGCAGCATGAAATATCATTGTTACAGTATAAAGAAAGATAAAACTTAAGCATATATAAAAGACATAACAAAAAAAGAAAATAAGTGGCGTGTCCGTTTTTCATTCCGATGTGATTTTAGACTCGAGCCAGGCAATCAGATCATTGAATTCATCAGGTAATTTGCGATCATCAACATTCTTATTGAAACGAGAATTTTCGAAGGCGTTTTGATAAAAAAAAAGATATTTTGAAGCCTAATAGTATCAAATTTAATAACACAAATTAACTATTTTTATGCAGGTAATGCAGCTTTCAACTGTGATTGTAATGACATTTTTATTTAAAAATTCATACATTTTTATTTCAATCATCCTTCAGTTGCATGTTTACCAATTTTATATATTAATAAATGTGTGTATTTAATAATTATATATACGGCCTAATCCAAATGTAATAGTCATATAAAGAAAGTACAAAGAACCGAACAAACATTAATAGATTATATTTAGCAAATACAAACAAGGGCTATAAAACAATGGTTTACAATATATTTAAAAACACAATCAATATTTTGAGCTAACCTATGCCAATTTATCACATCCCACACTGTGTTGATGACAAAGAGGTCTACGAAAAGCCGGAAGATCTTTCCCAAAAAATTCAAAGTTGTGTGAAGAATTGACTAATCTACACATTCTGGACATTGGGGCATAAAAACAAAAGGTGCTCTTAGAAGAATAAATAATAGATTTTGACTTCTGGTGACACGGTTGGGAACGAAAAAAAATTGATTGCAACAGAGATGCATGCTTCATTTCTGTTGTAATATGTTAATATTAACAGCTCCCTAGGGGGTTGAATTCAGTCTTTCAAACTCAAAACACTGTTGATGAATCCACTTGGTCCAAGAAGAAGTATAAAATTTGAAAGCTAAAACATTTAAATAAACTTGTAAATAAAATATTATGTGAAAAAATAGCTTTCAAAAAATACTTTTCTCAAAGATACATTATCATTTTTCCAAGGAAAAATGTGGGAAATTCCTAAATAAGGGATACAGTCGTGTTTCATTTGATACTTTTAGACGTATAAATATATGAAGACGTTGAATGCGAAAAAACGGAATATTTTGTATCTGTCTGCCAACTCTTGGCATACAAGTTACATGTGAACAAAATTAATGGAAGGAAATAAATACAGGCGACAATGAAGCGTAAGTAAAATAAATACAAATTCTCTACCAAAACAAATTATTGGGAGTGTGCCTTTGAAGCACTTAAACTAACCGCCACTAAAAAAATAAAATAAAATTACAATAATAAGAATAAAATAAAATTAAATAGGACCACTTAAAATAAAGTGAATTAAATTAAATACTTAGGTGAAACCCACAAGGATTTCTTTTTTATCATGCACTAGTTGCTTGAAGCACATTTTTTTTGCAAATAAAAAAAAGGAATATTTGCATTCATATTATTTACCTAAATTTTTCAATTTTTAGGGCTTTTTAACGAGTTGTGAATAACTCACTATTACAGAATGGGAATCAAGTTGGGGTAGAGAGAGGTTCGAACCTCGGACCTCTGATCCGTAAGGCCGCAACACTAGCCACGGGACCACAACCCGTTACGAATTTTTATTAGATTTATAGTTAAATTAAATGTTTAATTAACACATAGTGATGATTATTTCCAGAGGCGTTATGAAGGTCAAATCAATACTAAGATAAATAAAAATATATATGAATGATAAATTATACACATTGTATTGTATAAAAATCAAAGGTTATTAATTATTAATCGTCATTTACCTATTCGTACCTAGTGGTCCATATGGTACTGTATTAGAACTTCAACTACAGCTGATATACATATTTAACACGTGCGACGTTTGCTCAGAAAAATTGATCTTTTGAGGCCCCAAAAGTGTTCAATGTCCCGGATGAACATATTAAGTTCTCCAAAACGAAAGCCATTTTCAGAAAGAGTATACAAGTCTGGATTTTGTCTAAGGGAAGAGACTATTGCAGGAGACTGCTGCGAGATATTGCATATATTTATATTTTATAAAGCGTGTTGTCCAGGTGAACTTTGAAATGTATGTATGTTTATGTAATAATATTTAACTTTTATATTTGCTATTATTTTTTATGTACGTGCTTTCACTTTCCATTATTGCTGTATGCCCAACTCAACACAGGGCCCTTGGCCTCATAGAGTTTGAGATACGCTTTGATCATATTTTTTATTATATGTATGTATTCATTCATTAGACGCACCTGTAGAAATTTATAACGGACTCAGTATTGATGTAGACATTTTTAACTGCACGTTGCATTTGTACAGAAAATTTCTTCATGGGGTCGATTATTTGGGATAGTTGCTGAATGTACATCTTGAGTGGTTTATGCTATGCATATGTGCCGCATGTAATGTATATGTTTGTGTATGTTTTATATGTGCTTCATGTGTGTGCGTGGATGGCTCGGAGTGTACATTCGGTATTTTTATTTATTTTAATTTATTACCTCCATGGAAAACGCAAATGTCAACAATTATCTTTTTTTCACTTAAAATTCTTATTTATTTTTTATTTTTTGTCACATTTAATGTTTATATCTTTTTAATTTATGAAAACTTAATTGGTCTTTTTATGTTAAAAAATTGTTGTTTTTAATACTGATTTGTATGACTGCATGTTTTCTAAATAAAATAAAATAAAAAAAAATAAAGTATTTGTATGATATATATATAAATAAATTATTGTCATTTTTGTTATATTGAAAGTAAAGTGACGAAAGAACATTGAAATATTGCATCGTAAAACCACTTTTGAAATCAATATTTCACGTCCACCCTGTTAGAAATCGAACCGATTAACTTTAGAATTGCTGGCGAACGCGCCAACTACTTCACAACTAGGTGAACTTATCTCCTCCCATTGTTCCCTTTAAATTTTTTTACGTGTAAGTAGTTTTGTCGAGTTGAAAACGCTCGTCCAGGGTTCTGGTTTTTTTTCATACTAAAAAATGTACTTTTTATCCGCCCGGATATGGATTGAAATAAAATCAAAGGAATATGAAGGAATGACGTCCCTGTCATCTGGGCCCTCTGGGCGTATATAATAATATATAAATAAATAAGTATGCTAAGAATTTCAAAAAGCATCTAAGTGCAAATATACTGTTATTTTCAACCAATATTTTGAGTTCGTCAAAATCTTCGTAGACAAAATACAGGGCTTTTACCCCATAGGGAGTAATTAAAATTAACAAGTACCTAATCTTTTTTGTTTATCTTAATAACTCTCTTGGGGTTAAAATCTAGCCTTTTGTCTACAAAAATTTGGACTAACTGAAAATGTTGTTACTAAACCATTTGTCGAAGAAGAAGTAAAAATAGTATAAAAAAATATTTCAGGCGATGCCACGTATGTGAAATAATTCGAACAAATGAATACCTTTACAAAAATAAAGGTTTCAGCTTTTTTACTTCGCTAAAATCAACAGATGAAAGAATTGGAAAAATAAATGTGTTCAAAAATTAAAGTGGCCACTTAAACCATCCGATGGCCTTGTAAATGCCTAAACTTTCATATTCCTTCCCTGAAAGGTTCCCCATCTCTGTTGTTATTTGTTATTTTTCAAGTACGGTAAAAATAATTTGCAAGTAGGTACATGAAAAATATGTGAAAAAAAAATCTAGATTTAGATTAATAAACGTAATAATTTATATAATTGGGACACATATTATTTATATTGTTATTTAGTACATTATTTTATATTTGTTTTTTGTTATCCTCGTAATATATTATACTTTATTATTTATGTTTAAATAACATGTATTCTTGGCACATATATATACTTTATATTTGTATAATAACGTTTATTAATTTATTTCATTTGATGAGCTAGGCATTTAGAATTAAATGGTTTTAGTTTTTTTATTATTGTTATATTAGTTTTGAACTGTTTATACTATAAAAGATAAAAAATCTCCATCTTAGAACAGGCTGAGCCATGTTAGATGGAGACTATCCTAAACAGAGAACACTCCGTTTTTATTTTCTATTGTCAAGTTTTATAAAGATTCCCAGTTTTTAAATATGTTTACTTATTCTATGCAATAAAGTTATAAAATAAAATTTAAAAAAAATAAACATTATTTTGTAGTTTATTAAAACTGAACCACAGTATTTTTATTTTATTTATAACTTTTGTGTATTTTTTCTTTCTGTAAGTACCTACATACATTGTTAAGTGTCCTCGACACTAGTAACACCAGTAAAGGAAGCAAATTGTGTCAATTGACTGTTATTTTTTTACTGTTTTGTATTTCATAATAAGCAAAAATTTCATAATAACAAAAATAAGTCAAAAAATAATTAAATAAAAATATAAAAATTTTAGTGGGTATATCTTGTTTATTTCACTTTAAAAAAATTACACATATGGTACTGTAGTGATACAGACAGTATTATACATAAATGTAATTTGAATTACGCTTCAGGGTAACAAAATATTGAAAGAAGATATTCGTGAAACGAACCTGAGACTTCGTGGATGGTATGTCAACGCGCTAACAACTACACCACGAGGTGGATAAAAACTCCCCAGATAAAACATGTTAATTGATAGTAATTACCGTTAAAAAGCATAATGTTTTTTTTTTATCTCCCATTAGTGAGATTCATAAATCTTAATCTCGTAAATATTTCCATAATTCGACCCCAGTATTCAAGAGACGAACAAAATACATTAGGTTTTTTTCAATTAAGCTATCCAGTGAAACCATCGCTTCTAATTATAATTTATCACTCCTATTTAAACGGGAGTAAGAGTCATCAACCTTAAAAATTCAGTCTTTTGGTTTATAATTGATAATAAGTTATTGAGGAGTGGACGGAATGTAAAGGACACCTCGTTCTAGGAGGAGGAAAATTAAGTAAGTAGACTGTATTGTAAGGGAAGGAAGACTGCGCAACTCCACTAACCTGCTGATGGATGAGGCGTGACGAGTGCTGGAACCCCGGTGAAGTTGGTGGTCGGAAGACGCTGGCACAGCTTGTCTGGATGGATCTGGCGGCCTTAAATGATGCAAGCACAGCTCGCTTGTAGAAATATTAGTAAAGCATTTTACTCGTTAATGTTAGATTTTGTACTGATAGTTAAATGTTTGTTCCGGCACTCACATGTAGAATTATTGTTACATGGAGTGCGATAGGAAACGGGAAGGACGGATTAGTAGGTATAAATTAGGTTGAGGGTTGGTCCGAAAATAAGTATTTTATTATATTCGATTTAATTCCCGTAGGGCTTCATTTTTTTACGAGTAACATTTAAATATGTGTATGCATGATATGTACAATGTACATAATAGTCAACTTGTCTATTGAATTTTTCCGGTCAACAGTAATTTCCTATTTCCTTATAGTGTGTTATTAATCACTTTTGAAAACGGCCCCCCAAAACTAAAATATTTGGCTAAATACAAGGTTGCAAATATTTATTAAAAAAAAATTCAGTGTTAAGTTTAGGGTTTTATTGTTAATTTAATTCATTACTTTTATTTTATTTTATTCAAAAAACATACAGTTATACATAGTAAGTATTAAAAACAACAATTTTTTTTACATAAAAATACCAATCAAGTTTTCATAAATTATGCAAAAGATATAAACATTAAATGTGACAAAAAATGAAAATAAAAAAGAATTTCAAGTGAGAAAAGAATAATTGTTAACATTTGCGTTTTCATTTGCGTAATAAACATTTGCGTAATAAATAAAAATACAGAATTTACACTCCGAGCCATCCACGCACACACATGAACGCACATATATATGATTTGTCATATCTACATTTGAGATACTGAATTTTTGTACATTTTGTTTCAATGCATAAGTATTTCATATAATGATCATTATTTTTTTGTCGATAAAGCCCTAAGCGGTTTTATAAATAAAGCAACAGTCGAAATGCTAGATCAAAATGTTGATTTTACTGTTTTCGAGACGTATCCGTCTTTTCTTCAAGACGCTCACTACACTAGCAGATTGCCATCTCCACAAAATACATAGCATGCACGAACATATTTCATAACATGCACAGTTAAAGAGATGCAATAACCACTGGTCTTAAACATGCATGTCGGGCTGACGAATAAATAATATTTATAAATGAGATCTTGAGTTTGGATCCCGATTTCATCAAAAATGAGTGATAAGAACCGTTGTCTTTATAAAAACTTAGGGTGTTACAAAAAAAAAACTTTATAATTTGGCAAGAAATTCTGAAATCGATTGATGAAGTATTTTTAGAGCGATGAGAATTTTCGAACTCAAAGAATAATGTTTATACTTTTGTTCAATATTGAATCGACGTATTGACAAAAAGACTATCAATTTTCTTTATAACAGTTTTCAGTGATAAAATGTGTTTTCTCATCCGTCAATTTTAAAGATTGGTTGGTTTCAATAGTCTTATTTTTTTAATTCTTCCAGGGTTTGAGAAAAGCACGCATTAAGCAGAATTTAATTCCAGCATTTCAGATTTATCAGGGATTTGTTAATTAAAGAATTTTAAACTTCGATGTTTTCGAAAAAAATCAACGGAGGAGCCAGCGCGTAAGTGCAAGTTATTTATTTATTAATTAAACAAACAGTTTTTTTTATAAATACAAAGTACAAGAGAGAAATTCAAGCAAGTAAGACCAATTACAAATTTAAAAATAACTCATTTTGAATACAGAGAAGGAAAAGGTAAATTTTTTTTTTTTTTTTAATTATTAAATAAAAAGTAAATAAAAGAGAGAAGACATTGTAAAGCTCCAACTCGACTTTCCTCCCCTCTCGCTCTGTTTTCATGAACATTTATATTTCTTAGTAAAAATCCAGAACCAACAATAATCAATTAGATGCAGGTAGTAGATGTACATATGAATTAGTAAAAATTAAAAGTTGAAATTAAAATTTAAGCAGGAGATAAATTTTAAAAGTCTTTGACAGATCTGATAAAAATATAGTACTTACAGTGTAATACGTCGATGTCACTAATATTATCACTATAGGTAGTCTGTATTCTTCAAAGAGTGCTATTCTTTATTTATAATTTATGAATATTTCATTTAATTCTAAATTGTCTAGCATTGAACCAAACTCACACGGGATGGCCATACAGTCGAATTCACCTTGAAAAATTTGCCTTTAATTTCAAAAATCAAAGGTTTTCAAATCTCGCATAAACCTAGAGTTCCACAAGCAATTGGTCAAAACGTAAGAGTGGAGGTTTTTTTTATATATGGTTTCGACATGGTGCATAGATGGAAACGATCGTAATGTATTAGAGGCGTTTGAGATGTGGACCTTAAAACGAATCTAAGAAATTTCCTGGAGAGACCAGATAACAAGTAACTAGTTTCTCAGCAGGATCAAAGGAACCAGGCACCTGTCAAACGCCAAATCAAAATGGCGCGGCGTGTAGAATGGATAAGTCATACGCTGTTGCGTTACAATCTCCTGCTCAATATAATGGAAGGAATGGTCGAGGGATCGACTGGCAGAGTACGTCCTTGCCGAGAAGATCTGGATCAAATATGCCACGATATTGACTCTATCTCAAACAGGAGAGATGCAGATTTTGTTGCCAAGAAATATGCAAGATTGAACCTAAGAAATAGTTGAATTATAGTGTAATAAAAATAAAGGTCAAATAAAAACAGTAATATAGCTTCGTATATATACTTGTTAAGTGTCATTTTTAATAGAAAATAATGTAATAAAGAACTAGAATAACAGATCCACCCAAACATTGTTCTGCATCGGTGTTTTAAACGTAATTAATGCCACAAATAATTTAATTCTAATCGTTTTTACCTTTGCTAAATTTTATTTTGTGGAACTATTTATTCAGAATAACAGTACACTTTATTTCTACTCTTATATATATTAATCTTAAATTGAATCAAATGTTAAGGTTAACTTGGTTTAACTCAATGAGATAATACTGTTATACAAAAATAAATATCCTTTGGTCTTAAGTTCAAGAATTATTGTTGTATAAATAGATGATATGTGGGTTTTTCCAGCTAACACAAATATTATAATTTTGAAGCCTTTTTCAACTAGTTGGAAATATCCGTACTCGTACTAATATGTTCGTATATAATTCATGAACAACATGATTTTATAATAATCCATTATAAATACCAATTGTTTTAGCATAATGCAATAAAAATACTGTAACAAAAAAGATTGAAAGGCCTGAACACATGAAATTCTTAGCTATTCAAGACCTGAAACAATTAGCCCATGTACATTTTAATAATAGTAAAATAAATATTTAAAATTAAATAAATTTTCTATGCAATTTTCCTCATCATTAAATAAATTTGCTGTCTCACAGTTAAGCGACAAAAAATTAGTAAAGTAATAAAACAATAAAGGAGCTAAACCGAATAAAACAACAAATTTACTTCACAAAAGTCAACAGATGAAAAAGTTGAGGAAATGTAGATGTTCAAACATGGGCAGAATGGTGAATATTACACATTGTGTAAAGTGGCCACTTAAACCAGCCAATGACAGGTCATAAGCCCTGTAAATACCTAGACTTCCATATTCCCTTCTCAAAAATGTTTTCCCTCTCTGTTGAAATAAATTTAAACAAAATATATAGTGGCACAGTAAGGGTGATAATGTTTATCATTTACCATAGCAATGAAGAAATACCGTTTTTTTAAACATTTTTAAAGCAATAAAGGTTTTTGAAATACAGTAGAGTAGAAAAAAATTGTACTTCTTATTAAGAGCATAAAAAATATTTTTAAATTTGTAATTTTGAATTCCCGCGGAAACGGTCATTGCACCCCCTAATACGTCACGATTCTTTTTTTTTTCTATTTTGTTCCAAACCATTTAATTTTTTTTAGAACATCGTCACAAATCTTGACGTCACAATTATCAATGCCAAACATGTCGCGTTTTTCTAGTGACATATTTTTTTGTTATTTCTTTTTTAAAGTTATACATGAAAACATTTATCCACTATTTCCAAATTGATTTTTAAAATACAATTGTTTATTCTAAATCCATTTCATATACAACACTTATGTATGGAAGTGAAACATGGAACTGGCAGAGGAAGGATGAAAGCCGAGTGAACGCGGTTGAAATGCGATCTCTTAGACGAATGTGTGGGAAATCAATGTATGACAGGGTTACGAATGATGAAATCAGGCGAGAGTGTAAATCTGAGACAAGTATAATTGATAAGATTAAGAAAGGGTCTCTGAGATGGTTTGGTCACGTAGAACGAATGGACGACGAGAGAATGGTAAAACAAGTATATATGGCAAAAATGAACGGCAACGTTAGACGAGGACGACCAAGGAAGACGTGGCATGATCAGATAAACCAAAATCTTAAGTCTGGTCATGTCAAAAACAGACAGAACCGAAGGGCATGTATGACAAGATGTATGAATGTGGAAGAGGCTAGGAGTGTATGCCAGGATAGACGTGTGTGGCGGTCCATTCTCTCTGCCTACCCCTACGGGGAAATGGCGTGATGGTAGTAGTAGTAGTAGTATTTCATATATTTTTATCGGTATTTGTATTGTGTGATATTTCCCTACTGGGCCTCTTGGTCTATTATGAGGTCAAAAAAATAAATAATTATCATTTATTTTCAAAGCATTAACTGTGTGGTCAAATATTTTGATTGATATCATTAAATATCAGTATTTAACCACTTACAGACTTTTTATGTTTACTGTTTTCGAGACGTACCTGTCTCTTCGTCAGATTACTTACTACACTAACATTCAAATATTAAAATATACTTTCATCTTTACTACCACCGTAGTAAATATAGTATTTACAAAAACACATATAAATTACACGGAGATATAAAGGTGATGCAAACACCACCATGTCCGAACATGCAATGAAATTTGGTTAATAATATTTAGCAATATGTATAAGGTGAGGATTACCCAGTTTGATGATCAAATATTTTTTTAATACCACTGAACTTTCTCATTGCTAGAAAGTTAAAGATAAAATTTATGAATTAAATCAATAAAAGATAAATAAATTAATTAATACTTGTATTACAGCACATATTAATTACTCTTTATGATTATTTGATTATTCTTAGAGGGCTGCATATAAATAACCTAAGCCTTAATTTCTTCCCTAGATCAATTTAATTTGAATAGCATTACACCACTTCTCAGGGTAGTTGGTATAAATCGCATAAGCCTGCGAATCCTAAAGGCTAAAGGCTTTCACAGTTAATAAATTTCTGTACTTTATTCGTGAAGGGAGAAAGAAGGCAGTATAATATATTGTTTCATAGTCAATTAAGGGAGGCTGGCACACGTAAGGTTATTGCAGGACCGGATCTAGAGACACGAACCCAACTTATCTGGAAAAGGATCGGAAATCGAGCTTTTATAGCTATTAAACTTATTTCGATTTCAGAATAATGGAGCTTTACTTAAGCGTTACAATTTTTTAATCAATTTTACTGTTTTGAGACAAAATAAATATATCTCATGGCAACAGTAAGCACGTTTATTAAAAAGCTCTAGTAACCACAATATGTACGATGTGATATATACGAAAAAATAAAACTAAGGTATACCATCGGCAGGTTGGTCCTGCTTGGCTGACGATTACCTTTATCTGAATCATAATACATGTATGTATTAGGTGTTAACATGAATTGCGTCCGTTTCTTTAAAAATTAAAAAAAAAGTAAAAAAAATAAAAATAATGGCAAAGAATCATCATTCAAAAAGATAAAAATTTGCATTATTGTATTTACTTTAAACGTATTATTTTATTTGATAACAAGCCTTCAAAATGGAATGTCAAGTGGACGAAAATGAGCTTTTAGACACCACCATCTATTCGCGTTCAATCGAGGAAATAAATATGCCAAACAATATTTGAGTTTGCCCAAATGTTCGTAGACAGCCAATGACAGGTCATAAGCCCTGTAAATGCCTAGACTTCCATATTCCCTTAGTTAAGGTATTTTCCATCCCTGTTGTAATTTTTAAATATGCCAAAGCTGCTCGGGATATTTGCGCAGTAAACGGTGAAGGCGCTTTAAATTACTGACTGACTTTTTGTAAAATAATGAAGTAGAATACAATATTGGCTAGTGTGTGTATTTTTTAAAACTTTTTTCATGTGAAATATTTCCATATTATTTACTTTTAACCAAAGATATATTCTATTCAGTGCTATTAATCCTTTATTATTTGTATTTAAGATTTTAACTCCTGTATTTTTTATAATTTGAATTGATTAGGTAATTTGCAATTTATTTCCATTGTAATGGTCACTCTAAAACTATTAAATTCACGCCCCTCCCTTCATCCCCTCCCCCTTTTTTCAACTATTTCGCAAACAACATAAAATATTTTCATAATCTAATCAGTGAATGCTTGTTCTAATCAGTGCATGTGCTTATTAAAATGCATGTCATGTTGGTTTTATATTTTTTGGCAACAACTATGGTGAAGGTGTGTAGTGTGTTTTGCATGTTAGTTTAATTAGTGTCTTGACAAGAAACGGGTACGTCTTGAAACCGGTAGACATAAAAAAGTCGGTTAGAAAGAAAAGTCAGTATAAACATATTTGAAAACATTTGGTAAAATGTTTGACCACAAAGTCAATGCTTTAAATATTTATAAAACTTTATGCAAATTAAAAGAAAACTGTAAATAATCAAACGTAAAGAAAAACATTATGCCAATCATTTCTTAAGTATTAAAATTATGTGTAGCATATTAACACTGAGTTTTTGCTTATAAATTTCAAAATATTGTGTTATTACTTAAAAAACTTGAGAAAATATTTCAATTTATTTCAACAGAGAGGAAAAACATTTTTGAGAAAGGAATATGGAAGTCTAGGCATTAAATTAGTACCAATTTTACAATCCAATGTTTATAAAACCGGCCGTAAGGTAAAAATAAATTGATTAATTTACTAGGCAAAAATATAATATGTAACATACATAGAAAAAAATAAAAAATGTATTCAGATAAAAATAGTGGTTACATAATAAAAAACTTGGAAAATCAATCGATTAGCTATTTTAAATCTTCTCATACCTGCTCTCCGCGACCAATTTCACAAAGCAAAGGAGTCAGTAACCTCTTAAGCTTGAGAATCTTACGACATTTCCACGATTCTGGCATAAAATATATATTTTTTCTTATTAAGAGTATTGTGTCTGTACCATAAAAGTTCTAACCATTCGTGAAAAAATCAGATAACTATCGGGACTCCGAGTCTAAAAATGATAAGAATCTGATGGGTGTACGTCTCTGTTAGTATGAGTGACCACCACTGTCTTTAGTAAATGTTATTGTCTGATATCAAACACTGCGAATTCCTTGAATAATGAATTTCTTTGATATTTGTAAAGCTTTTGTAGGATGGTTTTTGATGATTTTTGCGCTTATTAAAAATGGTTTAATTATTTTACAGCATATTTATTATATTCGTTAATGTTAATTAGGTATACCCGAATCCACCCCTTGTAAAATTCATTCCTGATAAAGGCAACATAGTAAACTGAACGTGCTTTTTTCGGTTCTTTTTCTTTTGCCGATTTTCACATGAAAACTTCTACCTTTTAGAGTATGTGGCTCCAAGATATTAATTAGGAACCCAACATCATAATTTAGCTGTGAAAATCGCATGCCATAAATTTCCACGTGAGGGCTTTGTTCTTCTCCTGGTAATTTCCTGATTTTTATTGCAGTAAAAATGTTCATTTTCATGTTGTTATTTCGTCTGAAAATTAAAAAAAAAACTGAATGTTGATTATCTCGAATGTTGGTAGCCATGTACTAGATTTCACTCCCTTGGAAGTTATCAGTTACCAATGACATGTTAAAAGCTCCGTGGAAGCCTGGACTTCTATAATATTCCCTTCTATAGATGTTCTGCATTTATGTTGTAATATGTTAATAATACTTCAATTAAATCTTGGTGACTCGAGTGTGTAGATTGGTTTTTAAGACTAAAACATAGCTGTCATTAGCTGGTTTAAAAGGCCACTTTACACACTGGGAAATATTCACAACTTTTCTGTGTTAAAACATCTATATATATAATTCTTCTGTACGTGTGATGTCACTAAACTCCTCCTTAACGGTTTAACCGATTTAGGTGTGGTATTCAGTGAAATGTAGATCTTTGCGCTACGCGTGTTCGTAGATATAAACAATTTCAATCAAATATGTAAAAAAAGTTAGAAGCATAAATATTTTTTTCATTGACCTATCAGGGTTGCAAACGACGAAAATGTATTTACAAAAAAAAGAAAGGATGATTTTTTTGTTTTAAAAATATTGTTTTTTAATGTTAACAAACAATATTCGCTTTTTATGGATTCCAATCAGATTCTTTCCTCACATTCTTTATAATTTCTTCCCACTTATTCCTTTTTACTGAACTTTTGATAATACTCAAATAATATTAACTGTATTTTTAAAAATCGTATTCATTAATAAATTGCATTCTTGTTGGTGAGAAGAGCCGAGTTTGACATTTGTAAAAATAATTCTTGATTTGAAAATAAATTATTTTATGTTTGGGAATTCAACCATAAACAAGTACCTAGGTATCTACTTATTAATGAAAACTATTTTTCCTTTTATCCGGAAAGTTTTTGCACGCTTTCACGATACAGTTTACACGATACTAAAATTATTATTTATTTATTGACGCTTATTGATTTTTCCAAGCTTGTAGCAGGCAAGCCAGTTTTCACCCTATTTTAAATCCTCCCATCGTATCAAAATACAAGAAAAAATAGTTTCTCATAGGCTCGTTAACTATATCGAGCAGAATTCTTTATTTTCGGCAAGGCAATCGGCATACCGACGTTTTCATTCTACGGAGACCGGAGTGATAAGAGTACTATCTGACATTATAACGGCGGTAGACTCTGGTAATCTGGTGTTGATAGCTCTTCTGGACACGAGTGCTGCATTTGATACTGTAGACCATAATATTTTGCTTGAACGTCTGGAGAAAACTTATGGTATCCATGATCAGGTATATATGTGGTTCAGTTCATATTTTAATGAAAGAGAATATGCAGTTGTGTTCCAGGGTAAAAGCTCAACCAACTTTCGGGTGTCTACAGGAGTGCCTCAAGGGTCAGTACTCGGACCACTCCTCTATCTCCTTTACACTAAAGATATAGAGAACATTATCAAAGAATGAGGATTGTGGTCTCACTGCTATGCAGATGATACGCAGATTTATTTTTATTGCAAACCAGGCAAGAGAAGTGTGCTTGTCAATTTAATTGATGGATGCATCAAGAAAATAGAAAACTGGATGGCTGAAAACAGACTAACATTAAACCCATCAAAAACTGAACAACTGTGGGTGGCTTCAGCCAGACGACAGAATTTGATCCAGGATACGGCTCTACTCAATGAAGGGAGTACCGCTTTACCCACCGTTAAACTACTGGGAGTTTTACTCAATTTTGACCTTTCTCTTGACGCTCAAATTAGTAGAACGATAAGTTCATGCTTCCTCCAGCTGAGACAAATTAAATGCATACGCATAAATTTGCCGGTTGATGCCACCTGTCAATTAATAAATGCGTATGTAGTGTCTAGAGTCGATTATTGTAATGGTATCTATGCAGGTCTACCAATGAACAAAATGACTCGCCTACAATCTGTATTGAATGCCGCAGTGAGACTTATTTTCGGAATCTCTAAGTTCAGTCATATCACTCCACTACTTTGGGAACTACACTGGCTACGTTTTCCACAGAGGGTCGAATATAAACTCTGTTGGCTTATGTATAAGTCACTGCACAACTCTGCTCCGGAATATCTAAGGGAACTATGCATTCCAGATGAACTAGCTGACAGGCGTCTCACGTTTAGATTAGCTACGTCTACGGCGAGAGGAAAAGTTATTATACCTCTACGCAAACAGCGCACTAAATTTAGTGAACGCGCATTTACGGTCGCAGGCCCTATGGCATGGAATGCTCTCCCAGCAGAGGTGCGATGCTGTAAAAGTGAAGTGATGTTTCGGAAAAAACTTAAAACCCACTTGTTCTCTAAATCATTTGAATAAATCCGTAGCATTTGACCACAAAATAAATTGTTTTAATTAAGTTACAAATTTAAAAGCTTCAATTAAATTAATTTAACAATTAAATCACTATGTCAAGCGCCCTTGAGGTATTTTATTACGAAAATGGTGCTTTATAATCCATAATAATGATAATAAAAAATCAACGTTTGGGCAGGACAACGTCTGTCGGGTTCGCTAGTTTCTTATAAAACTCAATAAAACTACACTTTTATCGATGTGGGTGAAATTATTTGACTGAATTATTTTACCTACTAGGTAACGCCTAACAACGTTATTCAAATTTTATACTTTGGACGAATTGGTTAAATAAAAAATGCTTTTAGTTAAACCGAATGTTTGTAAGCAAAGGCTTGATCAAACCCCTAAAGGGATTAAGATAGGGTATTACAACAGAGATAAAAAATAAACAAAAAAAGTTAATATGTATTTTAAGGCTTTTACTGGGTTTATGACCTGGTTCAAATGGCCATTTAACGTACTATAACGTTCACCATTTTGCCTATCTTTGAAAAGTCATATTTTTTATTCTGTAGTATACACATTTGAGTTTTTTTACATTTGAATGTCACATGGCGTACAAAGTAGCCGCCATGAATGACAGATCACACACAACCACCTAAACATCCAAATTCTTGTCTCAAAGGTGGTTTTCATCTCTGTTGTAACTCTTACATGTCGGTATTGTGAACTAAACAAAACTTAGCACAAATATCTATCATATAATTTAAAACGGAAGTGGTTTTGATTTGGAATTTATTTCTAAAAAATGCTTTATTTTACGTGAATTATTTGCAGATGATAATTTTTTGAAGATTTTTAATTTGTTCCCTGGCTTTGTGTAGCCTGTACACTGTACACATTGCGTCTAAAAATTTTCATTTCTCTGCAAATATAATACAAACTGGGTTTAGATTTTCAGTATTATTCAGAAATAATTTATTTCTAAATAATGAATACTTATTGGGCATAGAAAAAAATATTTCATCAGAAATTTGAGTTAACCCACCTATATAGAAAGCTCATGGATGTGTCACATCGTCACGGTAATGAGGTAAAATAATAGCGAATACACATCGTTCAAACACTCTTTACCTCTCACTCTTAACGCCATAGATATATTTGTAAGTGAGAGGAAAATTTGACGCATGATGCAAGCAAGCAATGATGACGCAAAACGCAAATTGATTTCAGTTGCTCTCGGAACTCTGCTAAGGGTGGTCTGTTTGCTAGAGCTTTTGCAAATGGTATCTTGATGTTTTTAGCTATAAAGTTACTTATTTTATCAATTTTGACATTAAATATAGTTGATTACAGCAGTTGCCTATGAATTTTCCAATTTTCGGATCTCAAATTCATTGTTTTTGTATGTGTATTGAATACTCAGCACCGGAAAGCGCGGGCTTTTTAGCACAGTAGTAAAAGGGTTAAAAAAGTAAAATAAGTAAAAATTAGTCGTATAGTACGATATTTTTTGGCGCCGACTTTTGGTGTCGCGACGCACACAGGACGTTATTTTTTCTTCAGCGAAGAAGCATCCTGAATCCTGACTGGGCGCCTTATAGTCTTCATATAGGCTGTAGAACAATAGACCTTTTCTTCGTAATGCCTAACAACATCTTCTCTCTAGTGAATTAACAGAATAATCTTCAGAACACAATAAGATCAACTGTTTTCTTTGATAAAGCTTTAATTAAACTTTAGTACAAATAAGATCTATTTTCCTGTTTTCATATAAGATAGACTACAAAGTAAGAAGCTAAAATAATTTTAAATTGTCCTAATTTTTGAAGACAATGACTGGAATTCACCCCTTTGAGAGTTATTAAGATTAACATATTACAACAGAGATGAAGAATATTTTAGAGAATCGAATATGGAAGGTAAGGTATTTACATTGCTTACGACCTGTCATTAGCTGGTTAATGTGGCCATTTTACACACTGTGTAACATTTATAATCCAGCCTACATTTTTATATCCATAAACACATTGAATTTCATTTTATATATGTTTAGATTATTTATTTTTATTTGCTATTGAATATGTTTTGTAACTTGAATTATAAAAAAATAAATATTATATTTTATTAGTTAATTGGAAAAAATTAGCATTTTTCAAGTAATTAGCCCGCTAATGACGATTGAAATTATGAACAAAAAGTTAAATAAAAAAAATTGTAAAAGAAAAGTTTTTTTTGTCAATAAACGAGTCACTCTTGAAATTTTTTTTAATTAAAAAAACCGTGATTTTAATTGAATTTAACTAACTACTTTCACGGCCCTTTTCCCCGTGAGTTTGGCAAATCATAATGACTGGTTATGCCAGATATTTTCAGTATTTCTCATCGCCATATTGCAAACACCAATGGTAAAAATAATTGCGTTTTTTAAATTAAATTTAATTACAAAAGACTCTTTCTATTACAGCACGTTTATAAATTGAATAACATCTAATTCAATTATTAATAAAAAATCTTAACTCCAACATCCTTCATACAATTAATCTTAATATCATTAATGTAGCACCGCTTGTTTAAAGGTTATTAACTACATCAATTTAATTAAGTCACCGTGAAGAGATTGTGAGTAGGTAGGTCCTAGGTTTGACAATTTCAACACCAAGGATTAGCAACACTACTTCCCTTTGACGGAAAAGCACGACACAAAACATTTTTTCGTTTCGTGCCCATAGACATTGAGTTTCATTGCTCGCATTGAGTGACAACAATACACAGGAAGAAATTAGGAGGAGAATAATGGCTGCTAACCGTTGGTGCTACGCGCTTAAGATACAATTACGGTCCAAACTATTTCGAATTAATATTTAAATAATACTGAACAAAACTCTAATAAAACCAACCCTTATATATGTCTCTGAAAACTGGGTTATGACAAATAACATTGAAAGAACCATTTCGAAAGACGAATCCTCAGAGTTGTCTATGGCCCCGTGAGAGAAGACAACAATTGGCGTCGTCGCTACAACAGGGAGTTATATAAAATCTACGGAGTGCTCGATGTAATCAACTCCATCAAGGTGGAGCGCTTTAGGTGGACTGGCCATATAATGAGAATGGACGATGAAAACCCCATAAATTGCCTAATTCTCTCTGTGTCACAAAGAAGGCGAAGATGACGAAGACCAAGAAGGCCCATGGAAAATGCAATGGATGGATTGCATCAGTGCAAATAGGACAATGCTGGAAGTGAGGAACTGGAGAGGAAGGGCAACAGACGGGCAAGAGTAGAGGAGACTCCTGGATTCAGCCAAGGCTCACTCAGGGTAGTCGAGCTCATGATAATGATGATAATGACATTAAGCTCCTTTGAAAACGTATAAAATTTACCTACCATTATGTACATTCAAAAACCTGCTGTAGGCAAAAACTATTCTATGAAGCGGACTCCAACTTGATTTCCCTTTTCAGGATTTGAACCTGAGAGTAGCCATCGAATCGAAAACAGTCGTCCAGGTTTTTGGTTCTATTTCACAAACAGAATCGTTCTTTTTTTGCATTATTAACCTTGTTTTCTCATCATATTCTTTGTTCGATTTTATATCACAGGCATATGAACTGAAAAGTAAAATTATTTAATAAATATGAATTATTTTTAGCGTGTTCTAAAAATTCGACTTTTAACATTCAAAAGTCAGCATAAAGATGAATTCAGAGCAGTTATTAAAATAAATAAAAATTAAATTGGAATAAATTAAAAATGAACTTAATGTATTACTGAAGATTTATAAATATTTCGACACATATAGAGTAAAAGGTTAACCTTTAACATACTGTGTGGTTACATGAGGATAAGAAATGATCGCTTGATAAACACTGTCTTTTCTCATTGTATTAAAACTGTATTTGTTTCTTGTTTAGTGATCTAATTAGGTTACATCTCTTATTCTCAAATGAACGTTTTATGTTTTAAAGGATCTTTACCGACAAGCCATATTCATTGGCTTGGCGAGTCCTGTAAAAAAAAAAAAAAAAAACAATTTCAAAAATGTCTTAAAATAACTAAAATGTAATATTGTATGTAAATAATAAATAAATAAAATAAATAAATAAAAAATAAAAAAACAACTAAACAGAAACAATAATTATTGCTTTACTGGAATAAAAGTAATGGATGGGTAATGGATAATGTATTTGTCTCAGAGTACTCAATATTTTGTCGTTTTCGGATATCCCGATGGACTTAATATTTTATTTATAATTATCTAATACACCTAAAAATGTGATATACATTTTTTTTTATTTAATAAAGCTTTCTTGAACACAAAAGATTCATTGTAGTTGCCGAGATATTTGTTAATTGAGTGCAATTTGCAACGCCAGTTACATCACGGAAACGGAAAAGTTAAATATGTCAAGCATAAATCTAGGCCATTACAGAGCTGTATTTGTAATAAAATGGATTAAGTTGTACTCACTATTTTCTTTGCTTGAATATATCGCACCTTTAGGACGAAAACGACTTAACTTAAAAAGTCAACTCTTTGGGAAATTGCAAAAGAAGAATGTAAAACGTGACACCTTATTCTTTCGTCGGTTGTTTCGTATTTTTCGAAGTAAGCCCCAAATTTTGAGTTAAAAATTATCCCAAAAACATTTAACTATAAATCTCTGAAAAAAAACGTAATGAAAACAAATTATTATAAGTTTAAAGAAGACATTTATTTAATGAGTCATTATTAGATTGAAAAAAAAAACCAAACAAAAGCACTTTGATAAATAGGATGATAGACATAACTTTTATAAGGTCAGATCAGGTCACCGTAATAACGTGAATAAACGTTAATAAGTCACTAAGATGATCGATAAATTAAATAATAAAATAACATGAACTTAAGTAAGTCATTAAGATTATCGATAACTCGTAACGAAATAATCACAAAACTCAATTGGTCGTTTTAATGTTTAAAAAAATAAAATAAACTTGTCATTTGTATCGGAATACAATTCAATCAACCAGCTTTCGATCACTATATGTTTGTCTGCGTCGCGTCTTTCAAACAGCAATTTAAACACAAAACTAATAGCGTCGCTTTTTATTTATTTTTTTATTAAATAAATATTAGCGTTCTTATAATTTACCCAAATATTTAAATTTTGCTGGACATTTTTAACGAGTTGTAAATAACTCACTATTAGGAAATGGAAATCAAATTGGGGTAGAGTGGGGTTTGAACCTCGGACCTCTGATCCGTGAGTTCGCAACACTAGCTACGGGACCACAACCCGACTAACCTTTGTACTGAATTGTTGCGTTTTTTTTAAAGAAGAAAGATTCGAATTCAAAAGTGAAGTCGTTTTATGATCTTAACAATTTTTTTTTTTTTTTAGATACGTCGTTTTCGCCCTAAAGGTGCAATATATGCACATTGGCAATTTTCAATTGGTAAGCCATTGAAATAGACAGTAAGTTAACATAATGATACGTAATACACGAATGTTTTTAATATTGGGCAACCCTCTCAGCAAGATGGGAACGGAATACTTCGAATGAGGACTTCCGCTTTAAACCTATTTCCGGTTGACCTGTAAAAGGCCCGAATTCCCGCCAGCCACTGAGGCATAACGCACCACGCCAGAATATAAAATCTATAAATTCAGCTAAGCCACAGAATAAGGCTGACTGCTTTAAAATTTATGAGAACAGGATTTTCGAAAATTCCCAGCACTCGAAAGGGCAGATTTGCTGGGCCAATATCGACGATATTGAATATTCGTAAGATTGTAAATCTTCAACAATAATAAAATATTTTATTAAAAGAGGACACCTTATTTGAATTTAAAACGTGAGTGGATTGTACGTAAATGTATGTGCGGGGGTGCGAAATGAATTGTTTTAATGACAAGCTTCTTCCGTGGGAGATCAACTGGTTATTCATCATCATCAAACCTTTATTCGCACCAAGTGGTGCATTGATCACTGCATTAGTAAAGCACATGCAGTGAATCTCGATCATGTATTCAATGAAATGGCATTATCTCCTTATGTCTTTGTCATAATAAATGATTAAAAATCCGTAACATATAATATAAGCGCACATATATAATAATCTTTGAACGTTATTTGTTCATGTAAAAATAAATTGAAATAATAATTTCGAACTCAAATGGCTTCGTTTTTATCAGCGCATAAACTTTCAATATCTTTCATTTCTTTATAGTATTCTTCACAACGCTTGCGCTCCAAAATATCTAGTTGAAAATTTTTATTTACGTGTTTGATCATGGTCTTTTGAAAACATTTTCCATTCCTCAACATGGCACATCATTTTTCAGCTATTTTCTTTCCGTTCATGGTGCTAGACTTTGAAATGAGCTACCTTTTCTTATAAAAAATACACCTTCTTTAGCCGCTTTCAAGAAACGCCTGAAACATTACTATATATTCTCAGAATCCTAACCTCCCTGTTTTTTAATGTTTTAAAAAATAAAAAAAATTATCCCCTTTCTTTCCTTGGTTCATGTTACTCTCCCTCCTTTCATATTCATGATCTGATTCCACATTCATAATTTTTTAATATGTATAGCATAATGTACTATTTTAAGTTTAGTTTTTTAAAAATATTTTAATGAGGAAACCTACCAATTACCCTATCAATCAATTGGAAATATTAAAAACGCTCTAGCCTAAAACCCAAACTAAAAATATTATTTAAAAGTAATAAAAAAATCCATATATATTAAAAATATATGTGGAGTTCATAGTCCGTTTATCGATTACACACACAATGATTTTACGTGACGCAATGACCGATGAAGCAAGTCATTATTTTATATTGAGTGCAATATAATACATTTTGCAAGACTGTGTGCAAGCCTTATCTCTTAATAATTTAGTTTTTTTTAATTGATATATTTTCGATTTTTAGTAGAAATTTTTGACCAACTCTTCTTTCGACCCGTCTGTTTTTTGGTTGGCTGGAAGATATTGCTTTCAGCAATAAGTCTCTCAAAGTACTTATTCTTTGTACTTGAAGTTTTAAATAAATAGATAGTAAATAATAACAGCATAACTATCCTACTTTATTATTGTATTGCTAAACCGAGGAATTAAACAGGTAAAAAAAAATGACTGATTACTTATCACTTTGCATTTCTTAAACTCCATCAAATCTTCTCAGAGTTACTTTTGTTTTTATTCCTTGGTGTCCAGAATGTGTGGATTAGTCAATTAGTCACAGGCGCCGTGGCGCAGTTGGTTAGACGGATAACTGTGAAACTGGCGTCGCGGGTTCGATTCACGCCAGTTGCAAGAAAAAAAACGTGAAACATTTTTTTCTCAATTGGTCTGGGTGTTGTAGTGTATTTTTCATTCCCTCTTTCCATATCCCCTCTATCCCACCTGCTGGCAAGCCTCGAAATAGAGGCTTAGCGGGTTATTTCTTTTAAAAAAAAAAAAATGGAATTCTTTGGGATAGATCTTCTAAGTTTTCGTAGATCTCTTTGCTATTAACAAAGTGTGCGATGAAAATGGATTGACATGGGTTTGCTCAATGTCTTACATATTTTGATCGTGTTTTTGAATAAATATATTTAATTGCCTTTAATTGCCCTTGTTTAAGATTTTATGTTCTTTTTATTCAGTTTCTTATACTTATGTTTTTTCATGTTTCTGACGTAATTAGTTTAGTTATATAATAAATTTATTTGAAATAGGAAAAAGTTACCAAACGACATGTAGCAACTATACAAAAGAGCCAATTAAAGTAATTTTTGAACTTATATAGAATCTCATACATACTTATTATTCTGGCGTAATTCCCTCATAATTATTATTTTTTTAAATAATTTTTTACTTAAAAAAAAAACTTTAATTAGCTCTTCCGTAAAATAACTTTGATTGGCCTCGTGTTGTATTAATTTGCCTACCGTGCAAAAGGTCTCGGGTTTGATTCCCGACATGGTTGATATAAAATATTTATTTAAAAGGGTGTTTTCACACTATAATATTTCATAGTTTCTGGACTGGTACCTGAAGTGTAAGACTGATCATTTTACCTCCATGTAACAAAATTAATCAAGATACGCTGCGATTGGTGTACCAATTCAGTGCCCTATGCACCATAAGTGCGGAAAGGGAATTTATTTATTTAACACTTTATATACATATACAATATATATCCATATAAGGGCGGGCATATTGTCTTAAGGAAATTTCTTCCTACCGACCCAAATCGTTCAGTTAGAGAAAATTACAAATACATGGACATATTGAATCTTACAATTTTAAACAAAAATTAAAAATAAAAATATATTTAAAAAACAACACCATACTATGAAGAGAGGAGAGGGGATGGGATGGAAAGAAGAAGGATAAAGGAACAATTTAAATATTTAGATAGTGACATTTCAATCTTGACTTAAATGTAAGGGGCGCCTCTTACATAAGTGGGTAGATTATTCCACAATCGAGCGGCTACTTCTGTGAAAGAGGAGGCAAGAAAATTAGAGCGGTGACAGGAAATTAAAAAGGTTCTCTCGTTAATAGAACGAAAAGATATTCCGTGTCGTGAAAGAGGTTGAAAGAGCTATCTCAGATAAACAGGCAAAGTGGGATTATTTAAAATATTGTGAAAAAGTGATAGAATGTGAATGTTTCTTCTACGCCTGATACTGAGCCAGTGTAGTTGCGTGCGATACTCGGTTTTATAGTCAAATTTGTAAAGATCAAAGATATAACGTTTACAAATATTCTACAATCGTTTTAACTTATCAAGTAATTCAGAGTTAGCATCTGGATAACATACATCCGCATAGTCAAGGAATGGAAGAAGTAAGCTCCGGACTAATGTGTGCTTAACATTAACGGCAATAAAGAATCATGATGTAAAATAACCACATGTCACTTTGTAACTTTTTCATTTCTAACGACGATATTATGTTTATGAATGCATTAATAGTAGCCCAAATTAACACAGATTTCCAGCGAGTAGGGCCAAGTTCAAAGTCATGCATGTCGGTCGTTATTGGTTGTGTCACTATAAGCTGTGTCTCTGTACTTAATTAATAAATGCAATTTAACATTTTTTCATCATGCATGGTGACATTACGTTGCGTCCCGTCTTATCATGACGAAAGTTCTTTAGAGATTTTTTTTTATTTTGCACAATTTGATTATTTCATGTCCCAACTAGAAAATTCCGTGTAACGTTAGGACTTAATTAATGAAGGCAAAGAGGGCTATTACCCACAAAATTAAACGTCATTTTATTCACCTTGTAAGGTTTTATTTAATTAGAAAAAAAGACAAAGGAAATTTTCTTTATTTCTATTGACTATTTTAGCTCTGATTGTGCCGAAAAGATTTTAAAATAGCAAAATTTAAAACTGGATACTTAGAAGACAATGAAAAGGTTTCCAATGTAAATTTATATCTGCTCTATACGAGTTTACCTGGCCATTTATTCGATAATGTGTTTTTTTAGACACAAAAGCATATTCTCCATTGTTGGAATAACAAAAGTAATTTCTGTACATTAGCTAAACGCTGATTGGGAAAAGGGGTCTATTCGGCATTTTTCTTTTTCCTTACATAGCTTCGTAATGAAAATGTAAAACCTTTTATCTCATTATTTCTCGTTATGGTACGATTTCATAAGTAAACGGACCATTCCGAATAACTTAAAAGCACGTTAAAAAAAGCTTATTTAAAAGATCTTTTATATTTGGCAGATTGTTAAATTGTCTTCATGAGAAAAATGGGTACTTATAGATTATGTTTGTGTTATATTTTATTTATATAAGCCTGCGAATATAACAAAAATATGTATGTAGTGTTGTGATTCGATTATTGGTATTTAAATGACGCATTATTTCATAGTAAAGTATGCATTTGCTTCTTTTCGTTACGAATTAGTAGCTTTTTTATTTATGTAAAGAGTTTAAAAATAAAAGAAAAAGAAAAATTTATTATTAAATAAATAGGCAGACCCACAAAAACTAGACACCGATAAACTGAAAGATGCCGACACAAGAAATTCTCTATCTAAAATTCTAAATAATGACAATATAAATATTTATTTGAATACCAGCACTAAAGATGAAACTAGGAACGAAGTAAAAAAAGTCATTGTCAATACAACAACGAACAAATTGGGATATAATAAGAGAGTGGATGACAGATCACATACTGTGCTTAATGAAAGAAAGAGCAGAAAATAAACAGGATTGCGCGAGATATGGTGACCTACAAATGCTAATTAAATCAGAAATAAAGAAAGCCAAAAAACGCTGGTTGAATATGAAATGTGAGGAAATTGAATTATTGGAAAAAAGACACGATTGTTTCAATTTGCATAAGCGAATAAAGGAAATTACAGGAATTACGAGACAACCAATGATGGCAAAACTTGTAGATGAATGAAATAACTTAATTATTGACAAAGAGGATCAGGCTGAAGTGTGGAAAGCATAAATGGAAAACATTTTTTATGATATTAGATGCGTAATCAATATTTCTGATGAAAAAAGTAGTTCAAGTATTATAAAAGAAGAAGAAAAGGTCATTTCACAAATAAAACATGGCAAAACAACAGGTCCGGACCTAATAAAGGGAACCATTTTAAAACACTTTGAATTTTGAACAAAATATATGAAATAGGACAGATCACAACAGAATGGTTAAGATCAAAGTTCATCACACTGCCTAAAAAACCAAACAATAAGTCACGCAATGATTTTAGATTTATAAGTTAAATGAGTAGCGATCTTTATATATTTTTACGAATCTTGCACAACAGGCTCTGGAGAAAGATTGATAAGCATATAAGCGAGACGCAATTTGGTTTTTGCAGTGGTTTTGGTACAAGGTAAGTCCTTTTTTTCTATTCAAATACTGACCCGAAAAAGTCTTAACCAACAAAAAGATGTCTATATGAGTTTTATCGACTATAAGAAGGCATTCGATAATGTAAGACACGATAAGTTGCTAGACCTTGTTAACGAAATTGGATTGGATGGGAAACATAAAAGTATTATTTATAAATTCTATCGGAATCTAACTGCACACTTTCGTCTAAATGACATAAATACTGATAATATACATATCCTGAAAGGTGTAAGGCAGGGTTGCATATTTTCACCAATGTTTTTTTAACTTATACTCTGTTTAAAATATTTAGGGTGCTGGCTAAATGATGAGTGGAATCCGGATTCTGAAATCAAGACCAAAATTGAAATTGTGAGATCAACCTTTTATAAAATGCAGAAACTCTTGTGCAACCGAGATGTGAGACAAAAGACAAGATGGAGAGAAATAAAAGCTTATGCATTGCCAGTTTTGTTGTATGGAGTGAAGGTTTGGACTTTTAAAGTTTCAATGATGATCTTGAATGAGTCCTTCTTACTTTGATTGTGCAGAATAATGCTCCAAGTCCCATGGACTGATCGTGTCTCTAATGAAGTGGTTCTCAGTATTTTGAACAAAGAGAGGGAGTTACTGACCACTGTCAAAAGAAGACAAGCTTCATACTTTGGTCATATATTTCACAATAAGAAATATGCCCTTCTCCAACTTATTATGGAAGGAAAAATAGAAGGCAGATGGGGTATGGAATGGAAAAAAACATCATGGTTCAGAAAATTTCAGACAGTGGTTCGGCATGCCGGATGCAGCAGCGCTGATTAGACTGACCCAAGATCGTAATTTTTTCTTTCTGCGTTTGTGGAGGGGTGGGTTCAAAGGTGGGACTTGTTGAGATAATCCCTTGGTTAACTGCACCCATAGATAACAGATATACGTGAGAAATGAATTTATGCTAGTCAAGGTGCGGAACTTATGTCTGTGCCCTCTTTGTCCCAATCTAAGGGAAGGTGGGGGTATTTAATATTTTACTTAACAGGAGTCACCGGACACGTTTGAGGCCTAAGGTTTTTGATTGCGGGTGCCCCTGCCCGTGGACATCTTTTGCGGAGGACTTCCCTGAGCACGAAATATACGTCTCTTATATCGCTTTGCTTGATGAGGTAAAATTCTTCAATAATAACAGTTTGAGTAGGTACGAGTGGTGGCAAAAATTGGTTTGCAACCGGTGGTTTTTGGGTAAGTGTGTTGCTTTTGGGTGCGCCGCCGGTGACCACCCTTGAGTGTCACTCGGGGGCGTTCTGGTGCTCCAGAGAGTAGATACTAAAGTTTCCTATCACTGTCGACATAAAAAGGTTCGAACTGGGTAATGGATTTATTTATTTATTGTATTTATGCTTCCACTTGTCCTTACTTTGTAGACGATGATGGGGCGGTTTTAGAGCGACAGTAAAGGGACATTGAAAGTTGTAAATGTACGCTTTTCTTTAATGAATTTGGTTGAAAAAATATAATCAATTCGTAATGAAATAAGAAAACTTTTTTGTATGAGTGAATTTCCGTTGAAAGTTAAACTTCCGGTAGGAGTGACAAAATAAGAAGATGAAGATTATCAGGTAACTACGTATTAAATATAAATATCAGTACACTTCACACTTTTAAATGACAAAATTATCTTAGAGACGCATATATATTAAATTGGGATTTTAATAAAATAATGTTTTTTTTCTCTCATTTCTGCTAATATTTTAAAGTCCCTGGATTGGTACAAGGCGTAGAGCTGTTCGTATTACTTTTATGCATCAAATGATCAAAAAACATTCAATAAGATTACTGACGCAGTACCTCATGCACCACAGAGTGGAGATACGGAAATTATTATGATACAATAACCATTAAAACAAATATTATCTTGCTCAGAAGATGTTTGCTTTGTTGAGAAAATATAAAACATTTACAACTTAAATACTTTAATCCTACGATACCTTCGACACCTGAAAGTTGACATGACTTTTTGAAATCACTAGGAGCCGAACCTACTTTTCCTTTCTAAGTATGATTAGACGATACAATCAACCGAGGGTTGGCTCAAAGTAAGAAGTTAAGGGATGCTTTTATTGTGCAGGATCGGACAAGTACCAAGTATCTTTATCCAGAGGAGAAACTTATTGGTACCTATCTTAATTGATACGATTAACTCTAAGGACCTCAGGAGTTAAGTTTCTGAATATTAAAATATAAACTTTATTCAATTAAGTATATGAAACAACAAAGTGAAATAACAGGAATATTTGGGCATAAATAAGGAATGTTTATTCAATAATATAATTACACAACAATCCAGAAAGGTCAGATTAATTAACGAAAATGAGTATCTGAATTAATTTGGGTGTAATTAAAATTATATTTCGGAATAAATTAAAAAGTAAATATCATTACTCAATAAATGTATTCTTATTCTCAGGGTAGAGATCAGTGCTATAAAAGCTCCTGACGTCACTGCGACCTGTAAATATCTTATGGGACGAACCCCCGTGAATAGTTCTCGTCTTCCAAGCCCAGGTCTATAAAGTCCGGCCACTGTGCGGAAGGCGAGAGTTCTCATTTTGGTAAATCCCCCCTTCCAAACCCAACTGCCTTTAAAAAATTATTTTATTAATATAATTATACATTTTAACAGTTTTAACATTTCAACTTTCTTATTTTTACTAAAACTAAAATAAAAACTAAAAAAGTTTGAGTATGTCCAAATGCTTGCAGACTGGCTGGATTTCCTCCCTAGGGAGTTATTCATATTTAAATTTAATTTAACAGAGGGAAAGCATTTTTGAGAAGGGAATATGGAAGTCTAGGCATTTACAGGGCTTATGACCTGTCATTGGCTGGTTTAAGTGGCCACTTTACACACTGTGTAACATTCACCATTCTGTCCATGTTTGAACATCCACATTTCCTCAACTCTTCCATCTGTTGACTTTAAAGCCTAGACTTTCATATTCCCTTCTCAAAAATGCTTTCCCTCTGTTGAAATAAATTTAATTATATAATTTTATTTACGTTTATAATAACAATGAATTAACATATTTAATTAACAGCCGGAAAGATTAGAATATACATTTATAAACAAATAGTAATAATAGGGTCAAGAACAGGATGCCTCGCTCTTCGGAGAATTTAAACTACCACGGCCAAACATCATTATACTTATATTGGACGGAAACTTTTTAATAATTTACCACAAAATCTACGTCAAGAAATAAATTACGGAAAATTTAAGAATAAACTTAAGAAAAGCTTCCTGACATAATTAACATTAACCGTATTTTGAAAATAAAAATTTATGTAAAATATGTGCCTGTGTATTTTCAATTTATAAATTTTTGTGTTTTAATTTTTTTTTTTTACTTGTTATTAGTATTATGTTTTCTCAATTTTTACAATTGTTTAATTTTTTATTTATTTTATTATTTTGATTTGCAATTTTTTGTTTCTTTTTTATAACACTTTTAAACTTGCCAAACACAAGAGCCAGACTCTTTTTTGGCAAGTTCAACCTTAATTGTTCCATTATTTTACTGCATGTTTTGTTTTTACGCTAATAAAGGTTTTTATTTAAAAAAAAAATCTTTTTTAAAATACAAGAAAATATATGAAAAAACAAAACATTTACGCATAAGCTATTATTCATATTTAAACATTTGATCAAGTAGCTACTCTTTTGTTAAGCTCTTGTTACATTGTGTGTTAATTTGAGTTCTTTCGGCAATAAACTAAAAATGCTAGGTACTAAATACTTGACAGCTCTATTACCATTCTTATTACATGCTTTTGGTACTACCAAACTAACATTATACGCGAAGCGTGTATAATGGTTATGTTTGAGAGGAATTTTGAAAGTATACTATTAAATTGTTCTTAAAGGATGCAAAGCCAGAGTGATGCTTTGTACAGGAGAATATTATCACTTCTTCGTCTGTAAATCTCTAATGGTACAATTCTCTTTACTATACACATCTTACCAATGATTTTACTAAAGAAAAATAAGTCATTTTTAGAGTAATTTTCAGCAAAATAAAAGATAACTTATTAAAAGTACTCACAAGAGTCCGCAATCGATTACAGAGTAAAATTATTTGACAATTCCATTTCAAATTATGATCTATACCCAAATACTTGTACTCCTCTACAATCTGTAAAGGATCGGGCTATTAAGTAGGGGTGAGCTCCTTAACATCCTTAGGATATTAACCAGTGATCCCCGAGGATAAAACTTATTTTATAAAACATCACATTCGCATAGAATGTGTATAATTGTTCCCTTATCTGCACTGAAGAACTTACATCTAGAAGTTTGGGAAAGGTTCCTTGCGCGTATAACTAACTTGGATCATATAATGCTTGTCCTTTATATTTATTCGTCTTTGCTTTTTCTTTTGATCGTTTCATTTCGAGTTTTATTTGCATTACTATTTTGTTATAATATTAGGCAGGTACTGGATAATGTTTATGTTACAGTCATTTTTAAAAAAAACGTAGTACAATTGATTTATTTTTAACAAATACTGAATTAAAATCAAGACCTATATTATAAAGCGAAAGTGTGTTTGTTTGTGTTTCCTTCATGTCTCAACAGAGTAACCGATTTACCGAAGAAGTAAGAAGTAGAATAAAATACTTATTTTTCATCCTGAATAAAAAAAGGGTTTTATCAAATATGCGCAATAATATTTGAAACTAAATAGGCGGTAAAGTGGGGTGTAAAAAATAATATATTTGAAATCAATTGTTTAAATTTTAAAAAATGACCAGATTTATCTGTTGAATTGTCTACCAAGTAAGTACTTAGTGCACATGTTTAAATATCGTCGTCACTCAACATAGTCCTTTGTCACTCCTTTGTCAATTGTCTTTTGTCACATTGCAAATTCAGGGACAACCGAGTAGCTGTCCTTTGATTTGCAACATCAATTTGCAATTAACGAAGTAAATTCTCAAAGTATGTCGCATTTGTTGTTCTAATGCAGTGCCCTGTAGTAACAGGCGAGGATAGAAGGATGATAAAAGTAAAGATGGTTTTATGTCCATGCCATTTTAAATCATCATATTCCTTTCCATACCCATTGGTGCAAAGGGCACTACATTTGTTATCCAAATGCAGCATAGTTCGATCATCTGTTGCACGAAAGTAAGGTGATCAGTCGTACAATTCATGTGCCAGTCCAAAAACAATAAAATACTAAAGCTCGAAAAATCTTTAAAATTAATATTCTACTTCCACCCTGACTGGAATAGATCCCACAATCTCAAGAATGATGAACAAATGCATCAATCATTCATAACTCGCTAAAACTATCTTCATTTGCTTTCCTTATTGAGGACTTTTACCTAAGAGCAGCCAGTGAGTCAAAAACACTCGTCCAGGGTTTTGGTTTTTATTTATAGTTGAAAATTATTTGTACCTTGCTTTTGTTATATGCAAGGTTTTATCGAATCTTGAAGATATTCAGTTGATTTTAACCCTTTTTTATTTTCACCATAGATAACAACACTAAAAGTAAAAGCAGAGTCAGAATAAATAAAAAAAATACCCTTGAAATATTACAATAACAAATAATAATAAAAATAGTCACAAAAAAAGGAGCTAAATACCACCATTAAATAACTTTGCCTGCATGACAGTCTCTCTTTGTGTATCATAACAATTCAGAAGCTCAGCTAGGTTATCTGTTGCAGCTAACCTTGTATTCAGTTTGCATTCCAGCTCCCATCGCGGCCTATCGAACATTGGACAGTATATTAAAAGATGTTCTACAGTCTGCTCAGTAATGCCATTACATGGGCAGCAACTATCGTCTCGCAGCCCAAAACGATGCGGATATTACTTCATGCTTCCATGTCCTGAGAGAGCTTGAGTTAGTTCATATGTAGGCGTTTCATGATTTCACCAGGGTTCTGGTTATATTTCAAACACAGAACTGTATTTTTCATCACGCTATATAAATTACCTACAGTAATCATAATAATAACAACGCTGAAAAGCGGATAAAATAGCATGCGACATGCAGCAACTTTACAGAAGAGCAAATATTTTTTTAAAAATTGAAATAATAAAGAATTTCTTATTTTAAATTTTATTTCAATTGATTCAGTTAACGCCAAAACAAAACGTTTGTATGAGATTTAAAAAAAAAAAAAAAAAACAAAAACTTTAACTCTCTCTTCTGCAAAGTTGCTACATTTCACTTGGTAGCTTTTCCATACAATCATCATCATCAGTAGCGCTACAGCCCGTTGTGGGCCCTGGCCTCCTCTAGAATCTGTCTCCATTCTTCCCTGCACTCTGCGGCTCATTTCCAATTTGTCAGGCCATTTGCTCTAATGTCACTTTCCACATTATCCAGCCCTCTTAATTTTGGTCTGCCTCTGCTTCGTCTGCCTTCCGGAGTGGTACAAATAATCTTTTTTGTGCTACGGTTATTATTCATTCTGTGCACATGGCCCAATCTTTGTAATCTTCTTCTTTTTATAAATTGTGAGTTTGCCATCTAGTGCCTCTAATTCATGATTAAACCGTTTCTTCCACACTCTGTTTTGGTTGGCAGCACCAGATATCTTCCTTAATATCTTTCTTTCAAATACTATTACCATGTTTTCATCTCTTTTGGTGATAACCCTGGATTTGGCACCATATGCAATGACCAGTCTGAGAAGAGTTTTGTAAATAATGGTCTTAGTTTTTCTAGTGAGCAATTTGGATCCCAGACGTTTAAGCAAGCCATAATAACATCAGTTTGCTGCCGATAACCATGCTCTAATCTCGGTACTATAATTGTTAACATTAGTCATTTTGGTATCTAAATATTTAAAAAAGTTGACATTGTCTATGTAGTGTAACCCAACGTCAATTGCCAGCTGTGTATAGTTTATTTGTGACTTTCTTGCTGACATACAAATATTTAGTCTTAGATGTATTTATTTTACGACCCATGTCATTTGCGGCCATCTCTAGATTTAAGCAATCATCTTTAATCCCGGGATAGTTCTGGAGATTAAGTGTAGATCATCTGCATAGGCATATCTAGGTGGTTTTTCTTTAAAAAAATCCTGTTGTTTCTACATCTGACATACATCTCTTAAAAAAAAATTAAGAGCAACATTAAACAACAGGCATACCAGTGCATAACCTTGCGTTGGACCTTGTGCGTCTGGAATGGATTTGATTTGCTGTTTTAGACCTCCACCGAGCATTGTGTTTTAGACATTGTCATCTGAATAAGTCGTATTAGCTCTTTAGGGATCCCCAATTCAACCAATGCCTCGTACAGCTTCGACCTCTTGATACTGTCATGCCGCTTTAAAGTCAATAAACATGTGGTAGGTCTCAACGTTATATTCCAGCATAGTAATATAATATACATCAACACGTGGTTTTTTTCATCATTATAGCGTAAAGGTAAATAATTTGTTTCAGTTCTAAGCATTAAAAATTTTTAATACGGCTTTGAAAAACGTTTGTGAATTTCGATACAAAACACAACTTTGTCACTGTCGAAATGTCACTCTGACAAAGCTTACAACTAGAGCACAAATAGCATTAAACAAAAACAGCTTTTTTCTCATATGAAAAACCTTTCTTTATATCCTTGGCGTGATAAATCGTGTGACGTAACATTGAGTTGAAATTAAATGTAGTTATACAGAAAACAGCCAGTCCACAATTTTGGGAAAATGTGATATTATTGTTATCGGGTGTAGTAAACTAAAAAAACTTTAATAATCACCTTCTAAAAATAGTGTTGATCACTAAGAGCAGTGGTTTCCAAAGTCTTTTGACTCACGGACCCTGAGTAAAAAATTACATAAATGCATAATAGAAAAATCACAAATTTTACTTTGATGTCTTAAATGGTAATTGGTGACGTAAAAATAAGATATAAACAAGACATTTTGTTGAAGAAGTATTTATTGAAATTTTAACTTTTGTTTTAAAATACAAAAAAAAATACTTGGATGAACCTGATGGGACATTATGAGTGTATTTATGTCCGGCTTTATGTTTGTGAGTAGCAACCGCAAATACCCACGAGCACTAATTTCAAGTTTTTTTTTCTTTTTCTTTTTGATTCAGTTAATAACGTTTTTCCTTTAACATTTAGCAAATAACAGTTCTTGGTAATTTTTTTCTTCTTTTATAAATCTCACATAAGCTAAAAGTAAAGCTTCGTTTCCTGGTAATGTTGACTCGTAAAGCTCAATAGAAAATTCAGATATTTTTAAGTAGGCATATAAAGAGTTTTCTAATCACTGGGCATATTATTTTTTATTTTAAAAACCTTGCGTGGACCCCCTGAATTTTCAATCAACCCCCTAATCAATTTTAATTTTCCACAGACCCCTTGAATGATACCGGAGACCATTCTATGATTATTAACCGCAAATTGAGCTAGCCATCAATTCAACTGGCCGGGCCGAAGGTACTTGGATCGAGAACGTCAACGCAAACCAAAACAGTCCGTGGCACGTTTGTTGTTAAACTAAAAACCAATCCAAATTTTTTCAATATTTTTGTTCTGCGCAATAGAGCTCAAAGGCTTCTCTACATAATTGTTACTCTGAGGTTGATCACAAAAATGACATTTCTCAATTTGAAGAGAACACTTATTACACGATTCAAGTAAAAAATGTTTTGAGTATGTCTAAACGTTTGCAGACAGGCTGAATTTCCTCCCTGGGGAGTTATTCAGATCTAAATTTGTTGCAATAGAGAGATAAAACATTTTTGAGAGGAGAATATGGAAGTCAAGGCATTTACAGGGCTTATGACCTATTATTGGCTGATTTAAGTGTCCATTTTACAAACTGTATATCATTCACCATTTTGCCTATGTTTGAACATTCACATTTCCTCAACTCTTCCATCTGTTGACTATTGGAAAGTGTGTTTGTTATGATGTTTGACGAAAATGTTTTCCCTCTGTTACAACAAATTTAGAATTAATGTAAATAAATACATAACTGTTAAATTAAAAAATACCCGTAATAAAAAAAAAATAATGCAAAACGTCACCTCACACATTTAAAGTCTGAATGAGGTATCATTCAATATAAGATCTGGTTGTTTTCTGCAAAATGCATGTTTTAGGTTATGTGGTCGGCCAGACTAAAAAAAATCACGAAAATTCCTTAAACATTATCATTCCCTTTCCGCAACTAATGGTGCATAGGACACTGCATTGGTACACCAATCGCAGCGTATCTTGATCATTTTTTGTTACATACAGGTAAGATGATTAGTTTTACGCTCTTGGTACCTTCCAGGGATTAAAATATTCTAATGTAAAAACACCTTATATTTAAAATCAACCACGCCGGGAATCGAATCCAAGATCTCTCGCGTGGTAGGCAAACGCGCTGACCATTACACCACTTCATCCATTTATTTTTAAAGTTAATTTAACAAATAAATCATCTGATTATTTACAATTATGTACCCTTATATAAATATATAATAACGTGTTAAATACTTAATAACACAACATATATCAGAGTTTTACAAGGGATTCGAATGGGGTCCAGAATTTAAACCATCCATGTGCTCAGTAGCTGCAAGACTTGTTGTTATCTAACTTCTATTTTTTTTTTTTTTTTTAATATTTCGTTTTTAAAAATATCACTTAAATTCTAAACTTCATTATCAAATAAAAAAAATGTACATAGGGGTTATATTTCTTACTGTTCATGCACTCTATAGCTGCAAAACGTGCTTTTATCTAGCTCCTATATATTATAATTGTTATATTTCATAATTGGAGACGAGGAACTAGAATCCCAACCGTCCATGCGCTCTGTAGCTGCGAGACGTGCTAGGATATTTATTTATTGTACAGTGCCCTTGAGGTGATTTTCACAAAAATGGCGCTATATTAGTTATCCAAACATATAAGGGCTGGCTGTTTTCTGCAAAACGCACATCTTAGGTTGTGTGGTCAGCCAGATTTAAAAAAAAACATTGAAACTGATCAAACACATATTTTTCATTTGTCAAAGTAAAAAAAATCCAACTGCGGTGTAGACTTGATTCTTCATTCTTTTTACAAAAGAATTCGGTAGTCAGAAGGCAGAAGGGACCATCTTTATTTTTTCTGTTTTTTAGTTTTAATGAATATTTCAGTAAATACACATAGAAAGAATAAAAACATCATTTAGAACGGTAATTTATTATTGAAAAGTAAGACTTAAATATTTTCGTTTCTGGATTAAAGTCTTGAAATTAAGTCTTATTTCAGCGTTCCTGAACATTTATGAAAATTACGGATTGTCTGTTCTGCCATCTGACTACCAAACTATTATCTCAGTTTCACTTTCCTATGACTGGCTGCTTTCTGGATAACTACGATAAATTGTTCCAGAATTTTTTTGAATTTCCATTGGCCAATGGTAGACAGGAGATCCCACAAGACCGGAGCAATGTTTAAATCGTGACGAAGTTCCTAATTTTGTCGCCGCTTGTTTAGCGCGATGGGGTAGGTACCTAATATTATGTATCTAGCGCTGGATCGACACAAAATACGAAATTGGAATTCATTAACTTCGTTTGATTTCTAACACATTCAAGCATTATTTCTAAAATTTAAAAAAAACCATAACGTTTAAGAATTGTTTTTAATTACCAATAGATTCTGCCTACTATAAAGTTAAGTGTTGAAGTAATAATTATTTGTTTGAATAATTGGAATATCAACTTACCTTGCGTTTTAGTAGTGTGTTACACGGTATGTGCAGTTGCTTATTTAAATGAATAAAAGATATCACTAACATTGAATAATTTATTTAAAAAAAAAATATCACTCATTACATCTGACTGCGATACACTCCCACATGCTTTTTAATGATGTACGCTAGGGTGGGCCGATATTTTTTTTGTCCTGAATTTCACAATGAAAGTGGTCTAAAAAGCGGCCTTCTGGATTACTCGGAATGCAAAAAATATCAAAAAAATATTTGATACTATTTTTGACCCTCAACCAGAGTTTTAAGTTTTCCAAAAAGATTTTTTTTGCGCAAAACCTTTTTAAGTAAGAAAATCAGTCCAATTAAATTTTAAACCGTGCATTAAACCTTATTAAATAAGCACTTAAGGGCGTGAGCATTGTTTTAATGAGACATTGTTTTCGTCAATATTGGCCTGACGCTTAACGGAATCAGTTCCGCGGAGTGTAAACTTTTTGCATTTTGGTAGTTTTAAAACGTGTTCGAATTTGTAATGTGATTAAGTTATATTTTAATTAACAAAAAAATATTTTTTCAATATAGATAATTAATAAAATATTCAGTTAGTAAATTGTTGACTATTTCCTAAATAGCCTTGAGATTTACAAAAATAATGATGGCACCTGATAAATAAAAAATAACGGAAATTTTTAATCAATTTAAAAAAAAAAAATACCATTGAATGCGTTTAAAACAGTAAAACCTCATTTTATTTTGCGACCGTTTGCTATTTGTTTTTCGTTTTAACTTAAGCAAACAAAAAATATTCACCTTGCACACAAGTATCGACAAAAAGCCTTTGTTATTTTGAACGATTTGTTTTTAACATTTTCAATGCACAAATCAAATCAATATTTCTGTTTACAAAAAATATGCTTGTTTCTGGTACAAGACGTTTAGCCAAATTTGCGACATGTTAGTTTATTTATTTAAACGTGAATAACGTACATTTTTTTTGCAATAAATACCTTTTTTTGAAATTTAACGTCAGTGATTGCTAGATACTAGGTTTTGGGCTTTTCTCGGGATACGAAAACTCTAATTGATTAACGGCACAACTAATTAAAAATCCAAATAATTTCTCCCTAAATGCCACGTTAGCAAAACCATGGGTAAAAGCTAGTAAGAGCTATATTTGAAAAAAAAACAATTTATTTTTTATGGGACATATTTTGTATGTATGTGGCATTACCAACATTAAAATGAATGCATTACTCGTGAACTTCTGTGACAAAATTTAATACCAACTTGAGAAACAACCGTTTTCGAAAGACTTTATTTTCGAAACGAGAATAATGAATGAAAATATGCTTTATAAGGGTTTATATAAACACAAGGAGAATATTTAAAAAATCTTTTATTTGTAGAGTAGGTTAAATCCGATATTCCTCCCGAGTGATAATACCCCATTACGCTGTTAAATGAATTACAAATATTGTCATAAAAGCGAATATTATTTTGCAATACTATGATATTATTTGTGTTTATAATTATTGTTTAAAAAAAACACGAATGTTTGGAAAAAAAAAACTTGAACAAACCTGAAGAAAAAGTAAATATCAGACTCCTGTTTAGAAAGAAGGCGAAGTCACAAATTTAAATTTTATACATCATCATCAACATTCCCTTTCCACAACTAATGGTATATACAGCGCCCTTGAGGTGATTTTCACAAAAATGGCGTTATATATAAATTATCCAAACATTAAATTATCCAAACATAAGTATTAAGTTAGTCTTCTTTGTTTATTCTCAAATGTAAAAACATTTCAAAAAAGTGTATTGTTACGTGTCTTCGGCACGGGTAATCCCAGTGAGGTCACATTATTTTTATTATTAATTATAGTTTGTAAGAGAAAAATGAATGAATAAATAAATAAATAAGGCCCTGCATTAGTACATCGATCGCAGTGTATCTTGATCATTTTTCTTACATGTAGGTAAGATGATCAGTCTAAGGCTTTAGTTACCAGTCCAGGGACTAAGAAATATTCTAGTGTGAGAACACACTTTTCAGTAAATATTTCTTACTAACCATGTCGGGAATTGAGCCCCAGATCTCTTGCATAGTAGGCAAACGCGCTGACCATTAAACCGCGAGGCCGACATTTTAGACAAGGCGGTAAAAAATTATTACGAAGTGGGAAAAAACATTAATGAAGAAATAATATCATGATTTAAACTGGGAAATATTTAGAACACACATGTTTATGTGATCATTGATATATATGTATACGCTAGATGCAGCTCTGAGTACCCGTCTTTCAACTTAAGTTCAGGAAATTAACATATTGTCAGTAAATGTGAAGCAGCGTAAAAGAACGCAACATGGAGCTTTGAATTCAAAGTTAACTGGCATAGACAGTTCTTTTTTTTTCTCTACTAAGCGTTTTGCACGGTAATGTTGACGCGACGACGTTTATTTTTCAGAACATTATTTCTAACTATCGTTCTATGAAGCATCATCTCAATTTCATTGAACCTCAGTGTAAATGAGTACTATTTTAAGACATACAATATATATTTTTCTAAACTGACAATTTTTAAACTTTAACGGCTTTAAATTATATATTTTTCAAAATTTATTACATTTGCACGTATTAATAAAATATATGTATTTTTTTATTATTTACATATATTTATTTATTATTTATGATACTGTAGTCTGCAATACTTAACGGACTGTTTAACCCATCACGTAATGCAGAATATATTCATATATTACCCTAAACATTATTTTAAAAATTTTAATCGATTTTATTTTATTACTGGGCTATTTTTCTATAATGTTCTTAATTAATAACCTATATCACAGTTGAAAGTGTATATTGGCGACTTATACAATTAAAGTTTCTATCTACTTATATTTTTCTTTTACATTGTATTTAAAAACTTTTGCATTTTTCTCAAAAAAATAATTAAATTGGTTAATAAATTATGAGAAAATAAATATTTCACGAAAAATAAAATATTTACGCCTAATAAATTCAACTAAATTTTAATTATATGATTTATTGAGGTTTTTTTAGATGGTAAAACTTATAAATTTTACAAATAGCCACCCTCAAAGAAAAAATATGACTTTCAACCATTTGATACATTCTGAAACTACACACAATTTCACAAAACATTTCCTTTCTTCAAAGCGCTTATGTTTCGTTTTATGGTTAAACGCCATGAAACATGGTAAACAAGCTTAGTACTTTCTCTATGTAACATGTTAACGTTGTGTAACGAAAGTTCAACAGAAGGGTTATATGTTTTTGTTTATTTAAAACATTTAATTGTATAAACAACACGCACCCAAGGATTAGGGGGCGGAAGGTTTGCTGGAGAAATTATTTTGTAAAATTATTGTGCCTTAATTTTTTACATGTACACATTTTCACAGAAGATATAATCACAAACGAAAATATTTCAACAGGGCCTAAAATTTTAAATCATATTGCAAACAATTTGTAATTATTCTTTAATTATATTTGTGTATTTTCCTTTTTTCTTCTGTGTCCCGGCAGATGCAGAATATAGTTCTAATGTGTATCAGCGTTGTCAACCCTATGGGGGTTGACATTTTAGTTTTGCATACAGGGACCTAAAGAGCGCCACGAATCAAATGTTCATAAAAAAACCTTCATTTTTAGTTAACCTAAATCTAAAGTTTCAGTGCGATACAAATAGTGTTGTATCTAGAGCAAATTGTCAAAGTTCATCAGTTATTTGAACAACGGAATCAAACTCTTTTAAACTTTTTTAAAACTTACAAAGACAATTTTTTCAACAAAAAGGCCTCGCCGAGTTGGTTTTTGTTTTCAGTAATAACGTACCATATGAATCGACAATTTTTTGTTGATATGGCGAGTTCAAACGTAAACGGTGGAGTCTTAGCGATGATCCAAAGACAGATGCATCAAAAACGGCAGTCACCCAGGAAAACTTTGATGCTCCGCGCAAGCTCACAAAGAAAAATCAACATGTGACATTTTGCAAGATTGAGGCATTATTATGAATTTCAAAGACCTTAAAAAAGTGCATGAAGAATCGTGTCAAAAATAATAAGTTTTTCGTTAGATAACGCGTCTATTGACCGAAGAACAGAAGGAATATAGGGTCAACTGGTGTCGAAAAACTCTAGACCGCTTCAACGTAGGAAACTCTTAAAACGTGTAAAGCATCATCAGTAGTGATGAATTGTGGATTTACTCATATGAATCCAAAAATAAAAGCCGATAAAAGTCATCCGTTCTCGAAGTGTGCGTAAAAAGATGGTCGCGTCATTTGTCTCAAAAGCAGGTCATGAAGCAACAATTCTTATAAAAAATTAAAACCTCTTAAAAAACTGTGACAACAAATTGGTAAACAACCATTTGTTTGCCAGAAGTCATCGCTGAGCTTCAAAAGACCAATCCCTAACGACGAATCATCCTCCACCAACATAATTCAAGTTCGCATACAGCTTGCATGGATATTGACTTTTTAGAGGAACAAAATGTCGAATTGCTAGACCATCCTCCGTACAGTCCCGACTTAAGTCCAAAAAAATTTTTACCTTTCCAAACATCAAGAACGGACTGTGTGGTCAAAAGTTCCAGTCATCAAGACTTAATTTTACTTGTAGCTAAAATTGAAGATTAATATTTACTTCCAATTTGAATACGGACCCTGGAATTATTAAAAAAAAATAATAACACATGAATTTTTTCAACCCTTTGCATGCTTACTGCTGAAGCTGAAGAAAAGTGTTACAAAATGTGAAAAGTGATTACGTTAACATGCCAATGTCAAAAACCCTGTGAAGGCCTGGGCAAAAAAAAACGCAAATCTTGTTAACTTTCTAGGGAATGGAATAAAGCCTTGCCTACTAATTGTTAGACGTATAGTATTTAAATATTGAAGTCTAGTTTACGTGAATTTGTTTGGCAATAAAAAACATAATCCTACAGATTAAGAAGTAAAGCCACTCCAGAATTTAAAGCCGCTCGAAAATCTTTGAAGTCTACCAGGAAGGAAGATGAAGAAGACATTGTGAATTTAAAAGGTCAAATGTACGGTGCTGGCATTGCAGATTGAAGGTAAATTTTTGATGTTAAATGTTAATTCAAACTTTATACGCGTTTTTCTCGAAACATTTTTTTAAAACCGGCATGACATGCAACTTAACCAAAAAAGTACTTATCCATTTGAAATTTTAAAAGGATCTTTTGAGATACATTCTCCATCAAACTCTACATATGGAATTAAACGGTTGGTTATTGTTTTTTATTTTTTTATAAACAATAAATCATGTATTTTTTTGCATTAAAATAAACGTTTTCATTCAAATCTGCACTACTGTTTTTTTAAAACGGCATTTTCATATTTCCGCTAGCTGTTCTTTGTGTATATACTTATAAAAATAAAAATAAAATTGTATGCACTTAAAAAAACCTTTTTTTTAGGTTGAAAATTACAGGAGAAATCTGTCCGGCCGCAGAACGCTTAACACAAAAGATATTCTGTGGTTTTGGTTTCTGATTCCGCCAATATAAATTAAAAAAATACAAAAAATATATATTCTACTTTTCAAACCCCGTTAATAAAGTTTTTGAATTCGATTATTAATTTCTTTCACTTCGCTCTTTAGTTTTTTTTTCAAAATTACCATTTTTTAAAAAGAGATTAAGTGCTTTTACCCCTTAATAAAGCATTTCAATCCCATAAAGCTAAATGAATGTATCATATTGAAAATATGATAGGTTAGCGCATATATCGAGTATTAAATAACAAAGTTGAGTGTGAAAGTTAAGTTGATTCAGCACAAAACCGTTTCGCAGAGAGAATACAAATAAATAATCCACAACTAGTTAGTTTCTGAAAGTGATCAATCAAAAGTTTCGTGTTTTCTACAGGGCGATTCAAATAAAAATACGATTGAAAAAATAATTAGTGTGTTAAGCACTTACTTTGTGATTTCTTATGTTTGAATATTATTTAATATTAACTTTGTTTAAAATCACAAAATATATATTATATTTGCCGATATATTATTCATTGTTTCTAAGAAATGATATTATTATTTATTGTTTCTAAGAAATGATAACCTACAACAGCAGTTATCATTTTTTTTCGGCTGCGGAACCCTAATTTTATCCCTTTTTTCCGAGGTTCCTTTTTCTTTCTCCTTCCATGCTCATTATCTGATTTCACATTCCTCGTTCTTTAATATGTAAAGCATAATGTGTCTTTATAAAATTTAATATGTGCAAGCCTTATCACCCAATTAAAAAACAACTGTTTTTTAAAAAAATAAATACATTTTTTTAATGCTTATATTTTTGTTTATTCGTAGAAATTTGTGACCAACTCTTTCTTGACCAATCTGTTTTTGGTTGCCTGAAAAATTTTGTTTTTAGCGATTAGTTCGCCAAAAAACTTATTCTTAGTTCTTCAAGTTTAAAAATAAACTAAATAAATAATTGAACTATCTTTTTTTGGCAGAACCTCACCTCGAAAGTAAAAATAAAAATTGGCAAAAATGATATTTTTAAGACCTACACGTCACCAACATCTTATTTTTTGCATATTCTAATGCTCGACTTGAAAAAAAATACTATATTTTGAATGGAAAATCTTCACTGTGCGTGTTTAATGTGAAGGATGAATTTTTTTCACAGTTCTACGACAATATGCCCTAACTCTCGGAACCTCTGAGAACCTTCTACGGAACCCCAGAGAACAGCGAAACACCGTTTAGGAACCGCTGACCAAGACAATCACAAAAAAAACCGAACACATATTCAAAACAAAAAATGCATTTGAAATTTGTACTACCTCAAGAAATAACTAATTGTTCCAAAAATAAATTGCCAGTTGAAGTAAAAAAGTGGTTCCTCAGAATCAAAAGAGGTCAGCTGGATGAGGTCTCAAGAAAAATAATTTAATGCTGCCTTTAGTAATCAATTTTTATTTTTCATTAATTTATTTTAAACATTATTTATATTATTTCTGTTTTTATAATCTCACTGCCCTGGTTCTTGTATGTTCAATAGACCATTGGAAAAAATAAGTTATGAATGCCACACACAAACATATTGATGTTTATTATCTTACTACGCATTCATGTGGCAAAATATATTTTTTTCCGTTATTTAAAAGCATTTTCAGCATTTTTTGAGTGATAATCTCCACTGACTGATTTGACTCATTCGACTTTAAAAACAAATAAAATTTCATTTGCACAATATGCAAAATTGTAATTATTATGTATTGTTATAGTGTTTATATAGTACATAAATAATATGTGAAGCTTTATAATAGGTTTTTTTTGTATCTAGTTAAGCTGTTACAAATATTTTCTTGCAATTTCTACATGTCCAACACTAAACTTATTTTGTATTGCAAGCATGTACGTAAAAAAACTGCCAATAAAACGCCGTACGTCGGTACTTAACTGAACTGAACTTGTTATTTTTTGTAAGAAGTATCTAATTTTAATGTTTATTTTATGCATCGATGGAGGAACAATCATGGTTAGAAACTGGTGAGGCTCACGAATATCGGAGAAAGGCCCTGGGCAAATTAGGAGTATCAAAGTGCCACCGAATAGATAGTCCAACGATATTTTACAGATAGCTGGTGGTGCCTAGATGCGGAGTGGTCAAGACGTAGACGAGTGGATGGAGTCACGAAAGGCCTGTATTCAGCAGTGGAGAGATGCCGACTAGAGAAAAAGTAGATTATTCCTGTATTAGGTTAAATAATAATTATTTTTAATCCAGTAAATTAGTGAAATGGTGCAGAGCAAATTTCAACACATAAACTTGAAATATGTATATTTTTTTAATGAATGATAAAATCAACCTAAATAAAATATCGTAACTCATTAGCGTCCACGTTGCAAATTCTGGGCAATGGGGATCACACTCATAACGGTGCGATTATATCAGATAGCGAGAGAATGACTGGCGAGTTTCTGGCGTCCCCAAACCAGAACCAACCATCTAAGGAAAGGTGACTGACAGTGACAGGAATCATTATGGCGAGTACATCCAACAAGCAGTTGCCCTAGCCTCGGAGTAGCGCAGGACCAAGATGCTTTCGCTGTAGTGATCGCCAACGTCGAGAAGACTCGATAAGGCATCGCAAAACATAAAATATATCGTGCTCTATAAATGTATTTTCATTATTTATTTATTAATGGCCGTAGCCAATTTGCACAAATAGTGGATCATAGTTAAAATATAATAAAATATAAGATACCATATGATAAGTTAATAAACCTTACACACATATCATGATATACACATCAGGAACAAACCGTGTATAGAAGCGATTATACGCAGCTTACTATTATATTTGCCTAAACATAATAATGTTTTATTGTAACTTTATTTACAGAAAAACAAATAAATAATTAACATTTATTTTCAATAATTTCCACCGTTTGTATTTTTATCCTAATATAAATATAAATTTTAACAGAGCGCGCCCAGCGCCTGCCGGTGAGTCAAGAAACTAGCCGATTATTCCAGCTTCTTTTTTCACACAAATAAGTGTACTACATTTTGAATGTACTAACTCCAGTGCGGGTTCTTTCACCTGGATCAAACTCGCAGATTACACAAATTATTTGAAGATTCTTGATTTGGAAAATAGTATTTCAAACATTGTTTCTTTGGACTACTTTTCTTTGAGATGGTACTTTTGACATAAGACCATAATTACTTTCATGCGTCATATTGCAAGACATATAGCGCTCCACGCGGCCATTTTTAGCACTATTAATTACTAGAAATATGCGGCCAGTTGACATTTTAATTAAATTAATTTAAATAAGGTACCTCATATCGACTGAATTCATGGTGGTATTTTTTAATGAGTTATATATTAAAGAAATAGATAATATATCTATATAATATAATATATCACGGAGTTACATTGTTTGAGTTGATTTCATGGATGAGAGTTGTTCTATCACACAGAACCACAGAAAAATATCAATTTATAGTATATATTACTTACATTATATTATGTACCTCCTATGTAGGTACAAATACATGATATTTTTTTATAGCTTACCTGTAAATAAAATCGCCATTTGTCAGTAATAAACATAGGCACATGTTGTATGTTGGTTGTATTTTATTGTTATTTTTATTATGAAAATTAATTACGAAATTGAATAAGTAAATTATTAAACAATAAATTTTTATAGATGATCTTAACTTTGCAGCACCACGAATTATTAAATAACATATCTGTATTGTATATATGTTTTTTTATAAATTTGTATAATGTATTTTGTTTACTTATTTAATTTTTATTTAAGTGACTGCCTACCATGGAAGAGGTCTCGGGTTCGATTTCCGACACGTTTCATTTGAAATATTTATTTAAAAGGGCGTTTTCACAATGTAATATTTCACAGTCCCTGGACTAGTACCTGAAGCGTAAGACTGATCATCTTACTTTCATGTAACAAAAATGATCAAGACACGCTGCAATTGGTGCACATATGCTGTGCTCTATGCACCATTAGGTACGGAATGGGAATGATGATGATTTTGTTTATGTTTTTTCAATTTTTTAACAAGTCAGGGCATAAAGATTAATAACTGTGCCACAGTAAAATTGTGTTTTGTGTCTTTTAAATAACTAACTCAAACAGTAAAAATTTGTTCTTAAAAATAAATTCAAATCAACACAAAATATTTTGTAAGGTTGGACTTTTTTTAAACAAATATTAACGTTTATATAATTTACCCAAATATTAAAAATTTTAAGGCTAAATAAAATGCGGAAAATTTTGAAATGCATCCAAATGGAAAATGAATATTGAGTTTCTTTAAAATTTTAGTTTTTATTATGCTGAATGCATTTAATGCAGAATTGTTGTTATTTTCCCAAAAAAATTAATAAAACGAAAAGATTTATTTGTTTAATATAACTTTTTATCATCCTGTATATTATTATTGTATTAAAACTTTTTAACGCTGAGATAGTTTTGTTAGATTGGGTTATATTATGTAAATTGGCAAGTAAATATATTCCATTTGTATCATTTTATATTAAAGCCAGTTTCCAGTAAAATAAAGTGACACGAGGGACATGTATTTAATGAATATATATATATATATATATAATATTTTCTAAAAGTGTCCAATTAAATCATGCATTTTTTGTCGGTTCGTGGTGTAATGGTGAGCGCGTTTGCCTGCCATGCAAAAAGTCTCGGTTCGATTTCCGAAATGTTTGACATGAAATTCTTATAAACATATTACAACATAGATAAATAACAATTTAGAGAACTCTCATGCTTTAGCTCATGATCTGTCATTGGTTGGTTTAAGTGGCCACTTTACACACTACACACATTTACCATTCTATCCATATTTGAATGTATATATTCATAAAATTCTTTCATCTGTTGATATTTGTGAAGTTAAAGAGCTAAAACCTTATTAATGCTGGTGAGATTCATCTAATTGAATTATTTCACCTACATACTAGGCAACGCCTGAACATTTTATTATTTTAATTTCTATACTTCTTCATGGACCAGGTGGATTTATCAGCAATATTTTAAGTCTGTCCAATTTTTCGACGATAAGGACTGGATTCAACTCCCTGGGGAGTTGTTAATATTAATAAAAGTTTAGAGAAGGTCGTATAGAAATTTAGACAGAACTTCACAAACATCAACAGATAAAAGAACTGAAGGAATATAGATATTTAAATATGGACAGAATGGTGAATGTTACACAGTGTGTGAAGTGGCCACTTAAACCAGCCAATGACAGGTCATAAGCCTTGTAGATGCAAAAACTTCTATATTACCTTCTCTAAATTTTTCTTCATCTCTGTTGTAATATGTGGGTATTAACATTTTTGTTTCAAAATTTGTAAAAAAATAATAAGATATTGTATCAATAACTAGAATATTTCTGTATACTTCTTTTTTTTTGAAAATGAACGGTTTGGGTAGGTAAGAAAAAAATGTATATTTCCTCCTTCCTTCCCTCTTTACCCCTTCTTCTCTTCATAACAAAGTGTGGATATTTAGTCAATTTCTATTTCTTAATATATATGCATGCTTAGAATATTTCAATGTTTTGAAAATATAATAATTTACCTGCAATATGTTCATTTACCACTGATTTTCTCGAATTGAACGGTTTGAGTAGGTAGGAAGAAATTGCCCTAAGGCAATATGCCCGCCCGTATGGCGATTTTTAAAGTAAATTCGATCATAACAGTATATCGTTTACCAAGTTTTTAAAATTAAAATAAATTACGTATATATGTAGATTTTGCTCTGAAGGTATATCATATATTCCCATATAAAAACTATACCTAATGTTAATATGGTATTAATAACAACAACATGTTACCATGTGTTGTTGCGCAGTTGGTTAGATGGCTTACCGTGAAATTGGAGTCGCGGGTTCGATTCCCGCCAGTTGAAAGAAAGATTCCGATGAATGTATTTTTTTCAATTGGTCTGCGTGTTGTTGCGTAATTTTTATAACTCTCTTCCATATCCTCTCTCTTTATACTTGCTGACCAGCCTTTAAAATAGAGACTTAGGGGGCTGTTCTTTTAAAAAAAATAATGTAAAAAGATGTCAGACCGTAATATAGCAAAAATGACAACTTTTGGCCTTTTAATCTTAATAAACGGATGTATAATGTAGATTACTGGATTAAGCATAAAATGGCTTTTATATTTTAATAGCGTAATAGTAAATGCCATTCTTTCATTACGCATGTCTCGAAATCCCGAGTCTTCACAAATTAAGGACGTTGAGAGCATAAAAAATAATAATCCTTCTTAATTGAGGTCTACGGAAGCTAAAAGCATCGTTTGTTTAGTTATTTTAGGTCACGAGCGAGTGCCAAGAGGTCCTTACACGTACGTGAACGTATCAAGGACTAAAAAGGAACAAAAAACGGCTTATAGGCTAACACAACACGTACCATATAAAGTACTGAGACCAGAACACAATGTTCTCTAGTTCCATCACAATCCGACTTTTTAGGAGTACTATAACTCAAAGACCGCCAGACATATTTTGTATCCCTTAGAAAACTTGCGTTCTTCTTTGAATTTTTTGCATTAATATTCACATTTGCTTGCATATAGTTTGAGTTATTGTCTGCCTGCCAAGTCGAGAGGTCTGGTTTATTCAAAAGAATCTAATCCGTAATGGCTTCCGCGGAGAAAATAACAAGAATTTCACGCTAGAGTGAATTTCATATTGAAGTTAGTCTTGTTTTTCGATTTTTCAATATTTATTCGCAAAAAAACTAACACGGAACAAGTCATTTACCTAACCAACCAACTACTGTTCTTTTACTTGAAACACAATTTGAAAATTAAAAACAAATATTTTTATCTACGTCTCAGAGAGAACAAATTAAAAACACACACAGTATTTTATCAATAACAAACCATAGGATTTACGAAGCAAAAAAAGGTGGAACCAAAAACGAGGAAGACCGAGAAATAAATAGCTTGAAAAAATAAAACAAATGTTTAAATACTGTAGACAAGTCAAAAGTCGGAATAATCGTCGTGTGTGCGTAAGAAGATATATGAATGTATAAGAAGCGAGGTCCATTGCAAAGATATATCAAACCGATTTTATAATCTCTGCCTATCCCTACGAGAAAATGGCATGATGGTTTGTTTGTTTAAAGCATGTTTTTTTTGGTTCCGGCATTAGATTTGTGAAATTACAACAGGCTTATTCTGTCACAATTTCGTTTAGTAAGTTCGTTTATTCGTCATATATCCATCTCACTCTAACGATACGATACGAATTAATTCACGAAACGAATTCGTTACAGAATACGTCCACTGTTCGAATAAAAAATAAATTTATTTATTCATTTAAAGAGATATATTAAAAAAAATAACGTATCCTTAACTCTATGAGGCACACTTAAATACTTATTTTATTTTTATGCCGGATACGCGTTAAACATATTTCGGGTATTCTGAATTACAAATCCTAAAGTATAAATATAAACTATTTATATTATACAGTTAAAACAGGAAAAAAAACGTTTGATCCAATATGGATTATTGATAAAAACGACTTAAAAGTATTATAATTATGAATTATCATCTTTTCTATTTTTGTTATTGATTTTTTTGGTTGATATGAATTATTATTTGAAAGGGCGTTTATACATTAGAATATTTCATAGTCCCTAGA